>NW_027496101.1:0-242739 GCF_021521415.1 Bidens hawaiensis
TGAAACGAGTGAATCTGATCACGAAGAATAGCCGCTTTAGCCGGTGGGCAAGTATCTCTTGATAAACGCCGAACGTAGTGCTTCCCACGTAGTGAACGTGCCGGGCGGCTGAGTTTCGAGCTAGAGAGCCGCTTTACCTGCAAGTGAAAATGGAAAAAGATGTAAGAAAATAGCATCTTCAGTAGCACCTTGTAAATTAAAAGTTTTAAGAACGCGATAAAGTCGGTTAATATGAGCCGGTGCATCCTCGTCATCACGCCTATGAAACTGATTAGTTTGAACGATATTGTTCATGACATATGACGGAATCTGCCATGAGTTGGGATTGCCGATATGGGGAATAACGATGCATGACTGGTTTCCGGTTAAGCCATCGAAGGCTTGAGCAGCAACTGTTCTTTGTCGTCCATTGGAACTTGTGGTTGGCTTTTCGGACTTTCTGGTGGAGAACTGTGCGGTGACGATTTTGGTGTAGAGCTAGCTTCTGATGGTGGTTTCTCTGCTGACGAGCTAGCCTCGTTTTCAGTGGAGAAAATTCCAGACTCTCCAGCGGTGGTCCTTGCGAACGAAGATGTGTCATAAACCTGAAAAACGCAAAAGACCAAGTGATTAGACTCGAATACTTAAAAACAGACAAAAATTAAACTAAAACTTAAATTAGACTCCTACGACTCAAACAAACAAAAACAAATAGCACGTATGTAACAATTAAGTCCAATTAAAGCTAATAACGCAATTGCTAAGATTCCCCGGCAACGACGTCAAAAACTTGATGCGCTAAAAACAGTCAATTAAATATTAACTAAATTAAACAAGTAATTAAAACTGTGAAAGAACGACTATTTATTATTAATGTTTTAAGGGGGTTTTTAAACTAATATTAAACTAAGAAAGTAAATAAACAAGTAAACGAGAAACAAGCAATCAAACACAAGATCAGAACAAATAAGAGAAGGAATCTACCTAGGTAAGAATCCCATGTATCAACAATCATCAAGCAATGGACAACTAACAAGATATGGAAACTGATTTCTAAGCATATTCATCTAACAAACCCTAAAGGACCCTTGACCGAATCAAATGGCATCCCAAAGAATAATTATTAGATTATTAAGCAATCAGTTATATTGATTTCCTCATAGTTATCAAATAGGGTTAATTAATAGTATCATAGGCAAGCAATCTCACGAAACACTAAACCCTAGATAACTTGATAAACTAAACTCGAAGTCATGAACAAGGATCAACACAATAAGCAAAAATATTGTCACTAATCTATCATAGCATGCGATTGACCAAGGTACATGAACAACTCCTCACCTTACAGCTTTTGGAATTTAGCAAAACATTTAAAATCCTAATCAACGATTAACAATCTTCTATGATCTAATAGGCCTATTCAACCATAATAATTTAAACACCAAGTAATGACTAAACATGAACCCTAATATCTAAAGAACACAATCAATAGAAAACAAGATCCAAGTGAAGCAATAGTTAATAATCAACCAAGATAATAAACACTCATATGCATCATGAAAGCAAAATCAAGTCTTTTACTATTAATATAACGAAACCATAATCAATACAATAGTCCAAAGCAAGAATCAAGCATCAAACATGTTCATCAAACCTAGGTAGACATGAAGTCTACCCTAGCATAGTCATTATCAAAGACAAATAACTAGAACAAAAAGCAAAGAGTAAAATCATGGAAGATGATGAACAAGAACAATGAAAAAGAACGAAAGAACCCGTCTTAATCGACCCTTGAACACCCGTATGAAAGCTTAATGATCCTCTTTGATTCCTAGCTTCAAAACTCCTCCAAATCCATGGTTTTCTTCTCAAAATCGGCTGCCCAAAGTTCTTTTTTCGTTTAGGTTTGCATCCATATATATATATATATATATTATATATATATATATATATATATATATATATATATAACGAACTAGGCCTTAAAAACGCAAAATATGGCTGACCAGAACCTCTAGGCGCCGCGCGACGGGCTTGGCCTCCCCCGGTCGCGCGGCGCGGCTTGCACCAGGTAGGAATTTCGAATTTTCTTTTTATTTTATTACTATAACTCATTAGATCTCGTTCTTGAATTCCAAGTAACGATAGGAAACTTCTAGAACTTCTTTCCTTGACTCTCAAGACACCATCTACATGAAAACAAATCAAAACTCTAAGTGAACTAATCATGTAACCGTTGACGATCAAAACGAACATAAACTTCTTATGAATGATAGAAAGAATTAGATTTAACATTCAAGACACCAAAAGATATAAAACACGACACATATAAATAAACTTGACTCAAAACCTAAATCAATAAAAGATGAACGAAACACGAACTAAACCGAACTCAAAACGTTAAATAAACATAATTTTACAAGGGATTCGAGATGTATAAATAGATGTATATCACCCCGCTAATAGAAAAGCTATGATTATATTTACGCTTGCTTGTTAAGTTATTTGTATTATAACATATGTAAATTATTCTAAACATCTATAAATTGATCTACACATATTAGGTTTACAATTGTGATTATATTACACTTGTTAATTTACACTTGTTAGAACACTTCTGAATTTAAATACACGTGTAAAACTAATAAAAGTTGTAAATCTGAGTTCTATGTTTAACATGTGTAAATCTAACAGATCGGCTGATGAAGTCAAATCAATGGTTATTGATGAAGTCATATTATTGTAAGTCTTAACATGTGTGAATTATCATATAGATGCTCAAGCCTTAAGTCTTGAATTGAGCTAAAACAAACCGTTTGATTTTTTCTTCTAAAATATCCAAATGCAAATGTTAGCTTTATGTATATTATTCTATGACAAATTGCAATTTGTAAAACTACAAATTCACGTAATTCCAATTCCAACAATTAGATATTATGTCCGAAGAACGTAACGTGTAAGACATGTAAACATAAAATATAAATTCCACCAATTTTAAAGGTAAAGGGTAATCATTGAAAATTGGTATAAACATAAATGATAAATGTTGAAATTTAGTCAAATGAAAATTGGTATACACATAAATTATAATCATTTAAACCATTTGACGGCTGAAAAGAGAAGAAAGACGACCAGGAGGTTTTATGACGACCGAAGAAGATACCCCAAGGCTCTAGTAAACCCACAAACACATAAATCAAGGCTCAAAGGCTTGGGATTAATATATAATCATTTGGCTACGTAGTCACATTTTCAACGCATCTGGATGTTTACTTTCCAAGTAACCCAAACCTTATGTTATATTTTCTGTTTGTGTTGGGTGTTTAAATCTTTCCATGGGCGGCTAACCGTCTTATAGCCCGTTAGACTATGATGAATCTTGGTTAATTATGTTATGTTTATGGATGTTTTGACATGAGGTTGAATATTTTGTTATCAAGAACTTAATATGTGTATAATTGCATATTATGTATTGATTTCTTGGTATGCGTTTATGTGGATTGAATATGTTTTTCAATGAAGTTGTGTTGGTTAGATTAGAGTCATTCTATCTCTAGGTTCTATATTAATTGATAACCCGGGGCTTGAAACCTAACCCGTAATAGATGAATAAATCAAGTAATTGGTAAAATATGTGAGCTACCTACGAGAAAATTAGGAGCCGTAGATCAGTGAAAGTATAGTTGAGAAATCCTAAGTCATAAGGAATTGGCAATAAAACTAATCTTCTTATTTTGTTGGTTTGTTTGTGTCTATAGCACATATTTTCTAAATTCATGTGGTTAATTGTAATCTGCCTTTTTCTTTTAAACTTCACACTTGTTTTCAATAAAATAATTTGAATAGTTTCATAGTGAATTCATCTAGAGCATTTTATAAACTAAGAGGATTTGGAAGTTTATATGGTTCTCTGAAATAGTCTGTTTTTCATATAGTTTTATCAAGTTAAGTTTTATTTTAAGTCTTTTGTGGTTTTTAAAGCCTTTTACTGAAAAAAAAAACTAGTATGTTAATTGTTAAATTAGCGTTTAGGTTAAATAGATACTGTGTCCATGGATTGATATCCAGTAACTTACTGCATTATACTAGATATACGATTGATACGCTTGCTTGTTAACTTGTTTAGTTTAGAATCTATTGGTTATTTACCATTTAAAATAGTACGTGCATTATCTTAATTATATGTTACTATTCAAGCACGTCACTTGTTTAGGAGGTATATGATTAGCGTCGTTGGACTGAGGATATGATGACGTGGTTTATTAAGCGCAAGAGAGACAAGTTACGTGCTGCCGGTGTCGAGTCTGCAGACTTACCGACGCCACACCAATACCAGGGTCGTCTTCAAGATTTCGAGTGCCCACGACAAGTACAAAAAATAAACCTTACATAATTTTTTTTAAAAGATCGATAGCAATTATAATAACAATAAACAAAATAAAGTTATCAATAACACAAATTAAACTAAAAATGATATATTGATTTTTTAGAGTAACAAACTAACGATAACAAATAATTGAATAGTTCGCGCCTTCATATTTATAGAAACTTGTTTGTATTATTTATAAAAGAAAAAAAAATGGAAAGTCAATTTGGAAAACATATGAGAAAAAGTGGACAGAAAGAAAACAAAAGGTACATATAATAAAATATTAATTTAATTATCAGCTATTCCAAACAAAAGATCCATCCCGTTGCAAGTGCAACTCTATTTCCGCCGGAATTATTTCCTACAATATTTCTTTTTTCCCTTCTCTTTTTCTCATTATTTCACAACCCTTGGGTCCAATTGCACTTAATGTATGAAAAAAACTAATATACTTGTATATGATTTTAAAAACTTTGTGCCATCCATCGAAACCGTGCCCTAAACGATAGCCGAACCTAGGATGAGGTCTAGGCCGGCCCTGGCCAGTACCCGAATGACCCCAAGGCACCTTAGGGTACTGGCCCGATGTAGTCAATGTCGTCGTTTTTTTTCTTTTTTCTTTTAATTTCATATTCAATTGTATTTTATTTGTTATGTATATATACAATTTATGCTATTTATATTTGTGATGTTTGCATACAACGTTTAGTTTGTTTAGTTGGTTGTGTGCTTGCATTATAGCCCCAACCCAATTAATCAACGTAGTCATTACTTTATAAACTTGCAAAAACAATAAAAATGTTTGTAACATATCATAATGTTGTATATTTTAGTTTTTTTATTTCATATGCCTCGTATAGATCCTTAATCTCAAGTTTGCCCAACAAATTTAACGAGGTCTATACATCACGTATATGTCCTGGGTATTTACATTCTTGTGCTGGTATTTATAGATTCAAATATAGATCTATACGAGACGTAGAAGAGTCGGATTGGATTATGTGAGTCATAAATTTTATCTATATTGAATGGCGCCAAATTTTAGCGAAATGAAAAAGAGAGCAATTTGGAGGGGGGAAACGAAAGTATTTAAAATTCAAAATCATTTCTCATTTTACGTTATACTCTCTCTCTCTCTCTCGATCCTTCGTTCATCCTAACTAACTGTGTAAGTTTCCGTTTCACAGCTCGTCGTTTGCTTCTCCAATTACACTCTGTTTATATTCTAATAATCGTATGTATGTATTCAAACGCACGATTTCGATTTGCACTTATATTATATCTTCTCTATCTATAGTATGTAAACGTTAACCGCATATGACGATTTACTAGTTACAAAATTAGTCCTAATTTGATCGTTTAGCTTGTAATTCTGTTCTAGGTCATATATATATATATATTGTTTTAGTCATGGTATGCTTGTAGTCAGTCAATGATGCAGTTTGAGATCATGCTATGTCGTCATGTTAGGTTATTCAGGTCTGGATTAGTGACATATGATATGTGCTGTGGTTAGCAACTGTTTATAAGCTTTGGCACTCTTGTGAAATTAGGCGTTTTATCTCAACCGATGAAGCAAAATGTCAATAAAACCTGCAATATGCCAGTTGAGGTTGCTTAGGGTGATGTTTTTGAGGTGGTTTACTCATCTAATCTATTGTTAGGTGATGGAAGCAGATATATAAATATTTGTATTACCTTGGTGCTTAAAGTGTTATTAGTAAGTAATGATGATGTGTATTTGTTTTGACTTTTGAGTGATGAGCAACATTTGTGTACATATCAATCTTTTGAGTTGGTCTTCTTATAGAAAAATTTCTACTGATGATAAAATTTTATCTATTCAACCATACATTATTTGTCTATAGTTGATATGCTACAAGTGAAATCTAGGTGAAGTTGAGTGACCAGAAACATTCGCGTATCATATTGATATGAATTGAGTTATTAGGAGATAACTTAGTATTTTATTAGATAAATCTTAATTTGTTTAATTATTGATTTGATAAGTTTTATAATATAGATATGTTTTATTTTTCATATAATTATTACGGTTTGGAGTTATATTAGGATAGGGAGTTTCTTCAATCTATATAAGTAGGGCCTTAGGGTTGTACTTTGATCGTTCTTAATACTGAGAATTAGTTTACAAATTATCTTATTATATTTACAATTGCACACTCACAAGCATAAATAACTGTTATAACTGGAAGCAGAAACTGACATGACTTCCCATCTTCTTTGTGTTTTCAGATTAGGATTTGAAGTGAACTTTGTGGAGGAAGAACATTGCAATCTGTGATTCAGTTTTAACTGGCATTAACATGTGAAAGCACAGAAAGCCATTTTCGGTTTTTATTATAAACCATATCATCTGTGTCTTTTACATTTCTAAATCACAGTGGCAATGGACTGTAAAAAAGATGAGGCTTGTAGGGCCAAGATATTTGCAGAAGAAAAGATGGCAAAAAATGAATTTGAAGGGGCTCGAATGATTGCATTGAAAGCCAAACAGTTATTCCCTGAACTAGATAATATTTCCCAGATGATTACAGTTTGTGATATTCATTGTTCTGCACAAAAAATGATAACTGGTGCTGGAAAAGATCTGTATGGAATCCTTCAACTTGAAAACTCAGCTGATGAAACAACCATCCGGAAACAGTACAGAAAACTTGCACTTGTACTTCATCCTGACAAAAACAAATTTCCGGGAGCCGAAGCTGCTTTTAAACTTGTTGGTGAAGCAAATATGATACTTTCGGATAAAGAAAAACGGCCAGTTTATGATATTAAGTGTAAAGAGGCTACCAGAGCTACTGTTACAAAGATTCAAAACCGTCAAGGAAGTCAAACTTCTAAAGCTGCTCAGAACAATTTCAAATTTGGCCCGAAAACTCAGTTTAATGTTTTTGGTCAACCTCAACGGGCAACATCAAACCCAAATATTCGGTTATCTTTTTGGACTTATTGCCCGTTTTGTAACATAAAGTATGAGTATAGCAGAGAGTTTGTTAACATGCCTTTGCGTTGTCAGCATTGCTTGAAGATCTTCATTGGTTATGATATTGCTGCACAAGGGGGATCCATGGGATCCGGTTTTGCAAATAAGAAGAGACAGAATGATAATATTCGATCCAAGCCTGCTTTTCAACAGAAAGAGGCTGAGAAGCGGAGAACGTCAAAGCCAAAGTCAAAGTAAGTACTCAAAAGGATCGACAGTTTTCTTCTAATTTTGCACATAAGAAAACTGAAGACACTGAAGGGGTTACAAAGTCAAAGGTCAAAGTAAGTACTCAAAGGGAAGGACAGTTTTCTTCTAATTTTGCACATAAGAAAACTGAAGACACTGAAGGGGTTACAAAGCCAAAGGTCTATGCACCAAAGTCAGTGGAAACAGGAACCCTTCACGACATGAATAAAAAGAGAGAAAGGGAAACAGAATGCAATGGAAGTAGTTATGATGCAAGCAAGGTGCCAGGTGACGGTCCTGGTGGTAATAATGTCGATAAGAGAAGATCTTTCCGCCAAAAACAACATGTTTCTTACCAGGAAGATGATGATGATGAGTTTACTTCTCAAAAAAGATCAAAACTTATGAAAACATCCAATGATATTGAAGATCAAAAGGAACACGTATCTGGTTTTGGGGATACATCTGATGTCAGCATGCCAGATGGCAATCATTCTGAATCTGATTCAGAACCAGAGTTAGTAGACTGCCCGGATCAAGATTTCATTAACTTCGACAAGGTTAAGGAAGAACATTGTTTTGCAGTTGATCAAATCTGGGCATGTTATGATTCTATTGACGGTATGCCAAGATTCTATGCACATATTAACAAAATCTATTCAAATTTTAAGCTGCGGTTCACTTGGTTAGAACCCGATCCAGATGATGATCTTGAGATTAAATGGGCCGAAAACGGGTTGCCCGTTGCGTGTGGGGCGTTTGTGCATGGTGAAACAGAGGAAACGAGAGATCGGCTCATGTTTTCTCATCAGATAATATACAACAAGAAAACTGGGAGTAAGTTTTCATGTGTTATTAGTCCACATAAAGGTGAAATTTGGGCTCTTTATAAGGACTGGGATATAAACTGGAGGTTTGACTCAAAAAGTCAAAAGAAATTTAAGTATGATATTGTGGAGATTCTTTCAGTCAATGATGATTGTGTATATGTTGGTTTCTTATTGAAAGTTAAAGGGTTTGTAAGTGTGTTTAAGAGAATAATCAGGGCACGAGATGCTGACCACACGATTGCATCCAATGAACGGTTTAGATTCTCTCATCGTGTCCCGTCAGCAAAGTTAACTGGAACTGAAAGAGCCGGTGTGCCACTTGGATCGTTTGAGCTTGATATGGCTTCACTTCCTGGTGACTTTGAAGACTACTGCTATTATCATGAAGAAAAAGTCAAACATATGAATGGTCCTGAAGTTGATTCGGTCAAAGTCAATTATGGTCAACTGCAAGCTAGTCATGACTTCAGATCAGACAAGCTGATCTGGAAGTTTCAGGTAGGTCAAATATGGGCATTTTGGGAACATGGTAACGGAACTCGTCAACGTTATGCAGTAATAAAAAAGATTGAATCTCAATCATTTAAACTGCATGTATCTTTACTTAAACTATGCAATGAGCCACATATTGGATATAACACGTGTGGTTTATTTAAAGTCTCTCCTGGTAAACCCAAACTACTTGCAGCTGATTTGTTTTCTCATATTGTGAAAGCAGAAGCGCGTGGTAATAAGATGTTTAATATATATCCAAGGGAAAAACAGATATGGGCTTTATGCAAAAAACATGATGCTGGTGAATGTGAAATAGTTGAGGTTGTTGAGACAGATGAAGTTAGTATAAAAGCTACATTTCTGAAGCGTGTGTCTGGTTCCAAGTCGGTTTTCAGGGGCCCGGGGATACAATGTTTAAAAGGGAAGATTGTGGTACCGCGAGTCGAGTTAAATAGATTCTGTCATCAGATACCTGCTTTTTATGTTACAGATGGTTGCTTGAGAGGCTGTTGGGAGCTTGACCCTGCAGCACTTACTGGTATGAAGTTATTCATCTTTAAATTTTGCACTTTCATATTTTCTCTACTGATCAGTTAGTGCCCATATTCATTTAGATACCTTTACATGAAGCGGTTTTTTTAATATACTGTTACACATTCTGCTGTGTTGAATGGGAGTTCACTTTGCTTCGTCTTTTTTCTTGAGCTTGTAAAATGTGCCAAAGGAAATTGACTGACAATAGCACAGCGTGATTTGTGTTGCGTGCAGCATATTGGGGTGTCATCGAGCCAAGCTCGTCTATTCTTGAGCTTGGTTGGTTCTAAGCTAGAGCTTGGCTTGTGTGTAGTTTTTCAAGCTCAAGCTTATCGTTTATTATTTATATATATATAATTTATCTACATTTATAATTATTATAAAGTTATTTGTTTAATCTATTAAATTAAAAGTATATAACTAATGGGCCTTGTTTAGGTTCGTTAGCCAGATCGAGCTTGATAAGTGAAGCTTGGGCTCGAGCTTTTTATTAAATAAGCTTATTTTTAGGCCTGCGCTTGTATAAGCCGGCTTGATTTGAGCTTTTAGCGAGCCGATCTAGAGTAGGTCATGCACAGCTTGGCTCGTTTACATCTCTAGTGAAGCACCTTCTTTTGTTTCTATTGACCATCTCTATGTCAAGGGTTGACTTTCTGTGAGAGTCAACTGATCATCTTCTTGATGCTTCATATTAAAGAATTACTGAAGGTGCCTAACGGAGGATGGCAAACGTGATATATATATATATATTTGTAATAAAAATGCTATTTTTTTATACTTAATTGTATTTATTTGTTGTTGAACTGCATGAATCCTGCTATTTTATGAATGTTATATATGAGAAACACACCAATTCATCATAAATTTACACAAAAGTGTTTTATTTTTCAGGATTGCACCTGGTTGAAGCTAGTCAAACTAATTCCGATAGCAAGTGAAAATGTCTTTCAAGGATGTGCATAAACAAGGAAGAAACAGAAAGTAACGTGTATGCAGCAATTGAACACATGATATTTTGCTTTTGAATATACTTGTTTTCAAGAGTTACCGTTAGATCCTCTTATTTTGCTTGGAAATTTAATCCTAGAGTATCATATTTGCTTTATCAATGATAAATAGTTGATCTGCAACTTGGGATGAGCACTTGTATTGTTATTGATTACGACATTGTTTATAGGTAACCAGGTATGCCAGACCGTGCAAGGACCAATGAGTCCAAAACTTTCGATGATCATGGACCATTAAACATGCCATAAACCGGTGTAAGGTTGCATATATGACCACGAAACACTCCGCTGTTTATATATGCAACCACAATGACCAAAGACAGTTAGGAAGATGTGATCCACTTATTCACAACCAAAAATTATCATCTGCAAGAAGCATCATGATGATGACAATTAGAAAGATACGATCCACTTATGCGCCAAGACGTTTAAGGAAATACACATATGCCTCATGAAAATATTACATTGTTTTCGGTTTTGGTCTAAGTTACAGCCCAAATTTATCTATCGTTCTACAATCTAGACTAGGCTTATTGGGCTTTGTTAACATAGGCATAATGTGCCTATTAACACCGGCTTCAGGTATTTGAATCTTTTATTCTATCTGGAATTTTTATAGAGATGGCATCCATATGTTTGTTTAAAATTTTTCAAGAGAAGTGTATGTAAGTAGACTAGACGGGTGTCCGTGTGCTGTGGTGGGTGTTTGGAAGCAGACCTTGTTAATCATGAAACAATTTTAAGTGTTCGTGATTCGGTTTGAAATCTTAAACTGTTTAAACCGGCCATTGGTTTGGTTTCACGGTTGGTTGTTTAACTTTCGGTCGGTTGATCGGTTTCAAAAGTTCAAACCGTAGCGAACGTTTTGGTTCGAAGTTTATACCGGAAACCAACCATATAAAATCGGACCAAAATGTAAATGTTGAACGCATTTTAACCTTTTTTATTATTTAGTATTAGATATATTTTGTTAAATATGTTACATATAGCTAAAATATAATTAAACAAATTCTTTTTTAATACAAGTAAATTTGACTATTACAACTTTATATTAACCTAATTCCAATATGATTTTTTTGTAATCTTTGTTTTTGTTATTATTTGGTCTCCTAGGTCTTCCATTAATACTTACTATTTATGTGACTAAAATTATCTTTATTCGTGTTATGATCCTTTCAAATATTATATTTTGTTGATGTTTAGTTATAATTGATGGTGGAGCTAGGTTAACAATTATTTTAAACAAAATTCATTATCAAGGTTTAACCATATTATATATATATATATATATATATATATAGATAGATAAGATTGATTCTTTTGAGAACCGCTTTGAGTTTTAAGAACTCGAAAGAACACAACGTAACACTTTTTTTTCCGATTTTTTTTACACATGTGTAATACGTAAGTGTAAGGTATTGTTTGGTAGGCAGGAATGAAGGACGGAATGGAATGACCCATTGTAAGGGAATGGAGAATAGTGTGTTTGGTTGACCAATGGAATGAAATGACTCATTACCTAGTCCATTCCATTCCCTCTAAAATACCCCAATTTCATTCCATCCATACCCCATGTTTTTTTTCATTACATTCTCTCATTCACCCTACATCACCTCCACCACCCACCCAACACCACCACCACCCAACATCAACACCCACCACCACCACCACCAACCACCCCCGCCACTGCCACCAGCCACCACCATCGCCGCCCACCGCCGCCACCATCCACCTCCACCAACCATCGCCATCGGTGTCAACCACCCGCACCGGCAGCCGCCCGCCGCATATATCAACCATTGCCCCATCATCACATGCCACCCACCGTCACCGCTGCCCACCACCGCCGCCACTACCGCCAATCACCACCATCGGCGTCCACCGCCGCCACCACCCACCTCCACAAACCATCGCCATCAGTGCTAGCCACCCACCACCTCCAGCCGCCCGCCTCATCCATCAATCATCGCCCACCATCACACACGCCGCCCACCGTCACCGCTGTCCACCACCACCTCCACTGTTACTGCCACCACCACCTCCACCATTACCGCCACCGCTCCCACCACCACCACTCACTACCATTTTAATTTTATTTTTTTATTTTTTTCTTACATACCAACAATACAAAATAATGATTCATTTCATTCCCATGTAGTAACAAAACATTTCATTGGAATGGTAATAACCCATTCCATTCCTTTGTCCATTCCATTACCACGTCCATTCCATTTCTTTGTCCATTCCATTACCACGTCCATTCCATTCCGTCGTCCATTCCATTTCATTGTAATGTACAAAAAATTACAATATTTTTTTACACACTTAATCGACTTATTACACATGTGCAATTAACATTTAAACTTGTGTAATCATCAAAAATACTTATTCTCTCTCCTGATTAATTTTTTAATTAGATTTATTCTCAGCCACATATTCCATGCTCATTTAATTAAATGTGTGATCCATATTGAGTTCTTAAAGTTCTTACAAATTATCAAGGTTCTCAAACACTTAGAATATTTGGAAATTGAGTTTCTAAATATTTACAATTGTGTAATAAATAAATTATATGGATAATTTATGTTATGGGAGATTTTGTATTTTGCATATACGATGTTAGTTAAATTGGTTAAATAACATTATGCAAAACATACTGCATTTTGCATTTACCGTATTATTTAAATTAGTTAAATAACAATATTCAAAACCTACTGCTTTTGCATTTTGCATATACGAAGTTATTTAAGTTGGTTAAATAACAATATGCAATGCATACTGGATTTTGCATGTTATGTTTATAACAAAAGCAAATAGAATATATTACTTGAGTTTGAATTTGGGTGAGAATCTTTTGACTGCACATCTTTTTCCCCATCTCTCTCCTCACTTAATTGTTTTATTTATTCCAAGACATGCTAGTTTTGGTTGGTAGAATTGTGTGGTGCATTGGTAACTCACAACTCTCTCTCTCTCACTCACACAAGTTGCAAGTAAACTCTTTCTTCCTCCTCTCTAATTTTCGGCCAAGGAAAGATATATCAAGTAAGAGTTTTTCAAGTGTAAATCCTAGCAAAATCAAGGTGTTTGTTGGAAGCTTGAAGGGTATACAAGCTTGAGGTCCTTCTATCTTGAAGACTCGTCCTTCATATCATCATCTCCTTTTATTTCTCTTGAGCTCTTGAAGGTAGTATGCTAAAAACACCCTATAGTTATTTATATTGGTAAGCATGCAAATTCGTATAAGGATCCGGGGCTTGGGTTTTGCATATAAAATCGGTTTTATATTCATCTAATTAACAAGATTCAAAACTTTATTATTCACTGTGTTTTTCATATAAATGAGTTTACATGACTTTGATAATCTTGTTAAAACCCAACATATATGTCTTTGGATCCAAATATATTTGTGTTCAATACACTAAATTAGTTCACATGTGAACTAATATTATGATGAACACTGACTTCTTTTGTGAAACAATATTTGAAGATTATGCAAATGTTTGTTGTGATTTTTACATGGTATTATCAACTTAAAGACTGATTATGGGATTAATTTTGTACTCAATATTGATAAAGAGACTTATAAATTTATGACAAACAAATGATATATATATTTGAAAATTGAAGTTGAATTTCATGGAATGTTAAAAATTTGCAATTGAATACCAAAATCATTTCTCACAATTTATAACACGACTATGTGAATTCATATTATATAATGGTTAAGTTATTCTACAAATGAGAAGGATTTGTATTTACATAAAAACCTCTTAAAAATATAAAAAATATTAATAAAAAATCGTAACTCAATATTTATTAAGAAAACGAAAAAAGTAAAAACACAAAAAAATTTTCACTGTCTTTCTCATTCTAAAAAAAAAATAAATAAAAAAAGTAAAAAAAAATACATACACACAATGGTGAGTGAAAAAAATCTTGTGTCTTTTTGTTTGTCATTGTGTTTTGTGTTTATTTTCGTCATTAATTTTGTCTTTTTTCATTGACATTGTATTTTTTTCTTTCTTTTTAGTGTGTTATATTACTTAACATTGTGCTATATTTTGTTCGGCATTGTGTTATATTTTGCGATCGATTGTGTCTTTTGTTTATTTTCGTCATTGTATATTTGATCTCGCCATTGTGTCTTTTCGTCAACTTTTTAATTTTTTTTTGAACAAGAATGATGACGGAAACATATTAGTTTTTATAAATTTTTTCATTTTTTATTTATATTTTTGAGTTATGATTTTTTTAAATTTACTTTTAAGAGGCTTTTTGTGTGGTCACAAATCATTCTCACACTTCTCATTTTTGTCTCCCTTCGTATTTAAACTTTACCATATAGTCTTATACTTCAAAACCCCCCACCCAAAAAATTAAATAAATAAATAATAATTTCATAATTTCAATTTTTAAAGACACGATTATATACCTTAAAAACGTAGGTGTGAGATTTTAGTTTCTCTTAAATTAATTTGTATAGTGATGAGACAATTATATGAAAAAGAACAAATATAGTAGAACCTCTGTACTTTAATGTTCGATAAATTAATAATCTCGGTTGTAACAGCCTAGCTATCGTAACATCATAATATTGTCCGCTTTAGTCGGTACGTACCACCATCGCCTCACGGATTTACTTTTGGTTGTCCAGGTGAATACTTCCCAGGATGTCACTCATCCTGATACTACTTTCACATGTGCACGCTTAAATGTGGAGTTATCTTATCATCCACTATCCTTAAGCGCCCAAAAGGCGTTATGATGAGGAAGGTATACACATCTTTATAAAGAATGTTTGGTTCTCCTCCCCAACCGATGTGAGATGCCACATCGATAAAATTAATAATTTGTTCGGTCCCAACTTGGGATCAATATAAATTTGGACCCCAATAAATAAAATGATCAAATAATAATTTTTTTTTTGAAATCCCTATGTAAATATGTTGATCCCAGCGAAACTATAAATTAATAATTATTAAAATATTCCAAAATTCTAGGTTTGTCTAGTAAAAAATAAATCTATAGTCATTTGTTTTTTTGGGAATTTCAAATATATATTGAGTTCATCTTTTAATCTATCTATTTCACTTAAGAGTTGATGAACTGTATTATGTTATTGCAACAAAATGTTGTGAAGAGTTGTTGCCGTTTGCAATGCTTCTTTTCGAGTGACCGATTCTAAAGGTACTGAATCGACATCAACTTCATCATCAATCAGATTTTGAACGGTATCCACCATAGTTTATTCAATTACTTGAACCTCGTAACATTAATTATTTTTACTTAGATAATCCAATAACTCTTTAAATTAATAATTTATTAATTTATCGATATAATAATATCACGCTAAGTTAATAAATTATCCTAGTCCCAACATTAATAATTTATAGAGGTTTTTTTTTAGTACGTCTCATCTATATAAAACACAAGTACACAGTTATGTACTTTATACCGTTTCCTCAAAATTGAAAAAGGTTGTCAACCATTAATCCATCTAATACCAATATTTGGCATGATTGACTATTTCGGCTAACCATGGTTGGAAAATATGGACTGGTTCGATTAGTTTAACGTGGCCGACTAAGCTATAACCCGTAAGAGTTACATTTTAGACATCGAACATTCAATCTGATTAACTCGCTTAACCGATAATTACGAACACAAGATCGATTTTATTATTTATACTAAATATCAATAATAGATATATTATGTTTATTTACTAATTAAATAAACTGCTTTGAGTTTTAAATGAGAGTTGAACCGAGTTGGATTTTAAGGCCCAGTTAATATTTATTAGGGATAACTATAATATTATCTATGTATATTATTATCTCTCTATATAATAAACAAGTGGATTTTTCATCAAGTTCTCCTTTTATTTTTCACCAAATTTTTTTAAAATGCCACATGACATTTCCTAATTATTTTAATTCAATTTCAAAATCAAGTGCTTACGAATATTTTTAATTATTTTAATTATCTTCGAAGTGCGAAGTGTCACCTAGAGATTCTTTTTATTTAATTATTTATTACATATTCTTTTTTATTTAATGAAGTGGATATATGAATATTTGTTAGTTATTATGAAAATATCACTTCGCTTAATAATATTTAACAAAATAAATATAAATATAATAATTTCATCTACTTTTCCATCATCAGAAATATAATTTAATTAAATATTATTAAAAAAAAACTATTAATTTTATTTAACTTATAAAATATCACTTTTAAAGATGATACTTTTCTATATGATATACTATTCATTAAATTTTAGAGACCCAAATCAATTATATATATTATTTATTTTGCATATTTTTCTATTGATATTTTTATTAAAATCATATTGTTTCTAGCTAACATTTCAAGTTTTGTAGATACACCATTTTATGTATACGGTTTGAAAATTTAAAGGTTTGAATGTTGTTAAACGTCGTCACTATTCGTTATCAATGATTATGTAGCTGAGTACAGTTGATTTATTTCTCATTTTATTTAAAAGAGAAAAGTGATTGGCTCTACCACTAGGCGTCCATGCCCCAACAAAACTTGTATAGCTGGTTTATTTCTTACTTTATTTAACAAGTAAAAAAAATAAATAAGAAAAGCAGGGGTGAACCCACGTTGGTTGAATGGGACTAGAAACTCAACCCGAAAATCAACCAAATTTAACTTGATATATTCCACCAAGATCCGAATAACCCCCTAATAAACGAATCAATATTTGGATTGATTTCCATTAAGCCCAAACCCAGTAAACAACAGTGACGAATCTAAAATTTTGTTTCCAGGTGGTGCACTATTTTTAGAATGTTTTCAGGTGGTGCACTATTTTTAAATGTTTCAAATTCATAGTTATTTATTTATTTTAGTAAAATTATGATATTTAATTTTTCTTTTTTTTATATAGGTATCATCAATGAGAATTTAGTCTCTACACAACAAAGATTGACCACAAATTGTAAGTGACCATGTTACTATCATTATTATATTATTATTTTTTAAGTATATCTATCTTTAAGTGATTGCATTTTGTGTTCCATATATAGTTCACAAGGTATGTGTGCTTTGTTTGCTTCCGAACATAAGAAAATGTTTATTCTTTTTCTTTTTTTTTTCATGTGACCCATTTTAGTAAACGGGTTAAAGGATTTGATGTGGATATTATAATGGTTTTCAATCAAGTTGTAAACAGGCCATTCACGAAATTTAAATTATTTTTATAACTTTGCAATAGCGCGTTACTTAAAAAAAGATAAATTAAACTTTTTTAAAGTAGCCTTTTATTTTTCCGATACAATTGATTAGTTTTATTTGATATACATTAGAAATTTCCGATACATATGTTGCGATGACTATAAACCAAAGTCAAGGAAATATTTAGAGAATTGTAATTTATACATTTACTTAAAGTAGTATACTTGTCTATATAATATGAACCCATTATTTATCTTATTATCTATATATGCGTTTTTGTATTTTGTTTTATTATATTTTTGACCAACCCGTGTGTCACACTGGTTCTAACCTAGTGTTTAATAATATCATTTGGTTTTTTGTTGGGGAACAAGAACATGAAGTCAACAAAACAAACTCCAAAGAAAACCACTAGCCCTCCCCTCGAGATTTCTGGCTCAAACAAATAATTAGCTGACCATATCTCCTCTAGGTCCTCCGACTATTCACACAGGCTCTCCGTCGCTGCAACACCAGAGGTTGACAACCCCTACCACTGATCGCGCCATTGCCATAGTGCACCGCTGCTGCTTCGTTTGGTTCGTTCACTAGCTCTCGTTCGTTGAACCTCAGTGTCTCAACTGGTTATTCAATAAACGCGTTATATATTTATCTCGTCAGTAGTTAATAACAAATTGTATATTTTTACTATGATCGTATGTGTTTTGTAACCGGATCCTGTTGGGTTTCGTTTGAGTGTTGATTACTCGTTTTTTTCCGCTGCGTATATTGATTAATTGGATTAATTAATTATTTGACATATTATTGAACTGGGCTTAATAATACTAAATGTTTTGATTGATCACCACTCGAACCCAAAGTGGTATTAGATCCTTGGTTACTACAAACAAGTCGGTATCGGTTTTTTAACCGGAATTAGAACACAAACTTTATTTAGTTTTAAAGTTTCTGATCTAATTAAATTTTAGGGCAACTATAATTGGTCAAAGTTTATTTGTTTTATTTGAGCAAAAGTTTGCCCGGTTTTATTTTGTGATTGTCGTGAAATATGTAGATACGGTCCAACCTTGTTTTGTGGTTGTTATTTATATTTGGTTTTACTTGATGGCTCAAAGTTGTAATAGTTTGGGTTTTTTCTTTATTGCATTTCTATTTGTAAATATTGTAACAAATGAAGAACCGAAGGCAAAAATCGTGGAAGTTAAACAAGAGTCATGAAGTCAGTGGGAGTTGCTTGAGACGATTGGATGCAATGAAATCCATCCTTGTGGTTGTTTGTGTGTTGTGACCCCATGACCCATTTGGTCTTGCTATTAGGCTCTAGCAAGACCGAACAAATTTTTTTGACAATATGGATTTACATATTTATCTTGCTATGTGGTTGCTTGTATCTTATAATTATTATAACATAACCAACTGAAAACCAACATAATTTTAAAAACGAAGTTTTTTAAATATTAATACAATCATATTAAAAAAGTTCTAAAAGGGTTTTACAAGTTATCAAATTTTGTCATTAAAACAAGTTTGTTTTAAAATCAAATAATAACCAATTAAATTTTGCAAGTTAAACTAAATTTTAATTTCCAAACTATTAACTTAATAGAATTCTATTAACTTAACATTGGTTAAATAAATCACGACAAACTTGGTTTTAATAGGTTATCTAAAACTTAGAGTCATAAGAGATGAAAGGATTCATCAACCTATCTCGATTAAATACAGTAAAACTAGCTTTGACTCTATTTGATAAATATTAAAATTAAATTCCAATTTTAAACCAATAGTGCATGCCATCATACTATAAGCTACACTTGGGGCATAATCATAATGTGAAGCAACAAGTGTTTGGATCTGCAACACCACACTTGGTGCATTGATTATCCCTCCAAGGTGTAATGATTTCGTTGCTACAACCGTCCTTCCACATATACCTGTACCAGGACAACTATTACTTTTCTCTCTTGTTATGTGCTACAAATGTCTGGAGACTAAAAGTGGGTATATATGAGGCTAAATGTAACAATGCATAAACATGAGTTGTGTTAGTGACATCATACGATAGAGTTGTGCTTTATCCACAATTGACAATCGTTGTCGGTCTGCCTAACCAATTATTAATGTTGTATGCTACAGCTGCCATTATTAATGGGTAGCCAGCTTCTCAAAATCATATTCTATTAAGTAATTGGGTCATTAATAATATAAGGAATATAACACCAAAAATACTAATTAAATTACTTTTACTTATTTAATCACATGTCTTCTGATAATTCCTCATTCGCTCTCAAGCATGCACTTGATAAAGAAATGCTGAATGACACTACCTTTTCTCGATTAGCACCGCAATCTGTGAATAGTTCTCAAGATGGAAAGTAGCTCTCTATTAGTGCTCACATGCTTAGAAAAATGGTACATTGAGTAAACTTGGTTGTACCCTACCAGATGAAAAAGTAGCGGATTTCGTCTTAAATTCTCTCCCCAGCTCTTACGACCGGTTCGTGATGAATTTCAATATGAATTCCTTGGTGACGACAGTGATGGATATTTCAAATATAACCAATCAATTTCTTATAGTCAAATATACAGATGTTAAGAAGCCCAACCCTAAGAAAATGGGTTATAACAACAAAGGCAAGAAAAAGGCTACTGTTGCTGCCAAACTTTCCACCGACACTAACAAGCAAATTGCAAAACTACCACTTCCACATCATGAAAAGCGTTAGTGCTAAGATAGAGAACTGTGAATGTAACTACCTCAAGTACCTAGCCAAGTTGAGACAAAAGAGGGCAATTGGTGAATTTTCTTTGTAGATTTGTATTTATGTTATTGAAATTTTTATTGTTTCTAGCAACATAAGGTATTTGATACTGGATGTGGTTACCACACCGTTAATGTCTTGCATGAACCTGAAAAAGTAGAAGAAATTGAAACAAGGCGACATGGAACTCATTGTTGGTGATGGGAAGAGAGTCTCAGTTATTGTAACTGCTACATATCGTTTTGCATGTCCATATGGCCTTGTTGTTACCTTGGATAACTGTTTAAGAAACATTATTTCACTTTTATTAATATTTAAACAAGGTTTAAGTATGTTTTTGATAGTATTGCTATTTTTACCTTCTTAAGTAATCTCATTTATTTTGAGGCTAAACCTGAATACGGTAATTATTGAGATTGATGTTCGAACAAAGAATAACATACATAATCTTTCTAATGTATTGGATCTAGCATCAATGGTACATTTCTATGGCATTGGCGACTTCGTCATATAAGCCAGGCACGAGTTAAAAAACTCTAATATGAGGGGATTCTTGAATCCACATGACCGGACTCCTTTGACAACTGCGAATCTTGCTTAGCTGGCAAACTCATCACGGACTCCTTCACTAATATTTGTGAATGAGCTAAGGATCTGCTAGGACACATACATACAAATGTCTTTGGTCCTTTTAGATCCATGTGAAGAAATCATGAAAGATACTTTCATTAGCGATTATAGTCGATATGCTTATGTTTATCTTATGAAACAAAAGCATGAAACTTTTCGTCGTATACTACGATAATATCGGATTTATTTTTACCATCCTGATACAAATATGATTTCTATCAAAATAATAGGTCACTTCATCGAGAAAGAAATTCTCAAACGAGGAAATGGAAATAATATTGTCGATCGTGAAGAAATTTGAGAACCAAAAATAACCATTGAGGAAGTTGGAACATCTGATCAACCAGTTATTGTTGCTGATATATCAGACGAAAACACAAGCGTTTACAGAAGTAAGAGGATTAACAAAGAACTTTAAAGATACCTATGGTATCTATATGGTCCAGAAGTCATATTAGTAACTAAGTTTGATGAAAAACATGCTAACTACAAATCTGCTATCTTAGGTTCGAAATCTGAGAAATGGCGAGAAGCCATGAATGTCGATATGCAATCTATGCATGATAATCAAGTTTGGGACTTGGTTAGTGTAACATCATGAAAATAACGAGTCATAAATACCAAGTTCCAAAGTAAAAGTACTAAAAGTGAAAATTCTGATTTCTGGGCCAATCGCGATGCGCGACGCATAAACGATAACATCATTGCGTATCTCGATGACACTGTTTGACAACGTGACGCATGTCCACACGTGGCACTACGTATGCCACGTGTCACCACGCGGCACTGTGTCTGCCACGTGTTAACATGTGGCAAGCCTACGTGTTACCACGTGGCAAGCCTACGTGTTGTGTCATCAAGCCTAGTAGCGATACGCGACGGTCTTCCCCTAGGCCCATATCGTATCGCGATCAAATAAAATAATAATAAAAGATCCAACAACCCTCCTACGTGATGGGTCACCAAATCAGCCTCTATAAATAGGGCTCAAGCCCCCTCATTCACACTCACACTTTCACACAGCTCTTTCTCTCACTAAAAATATCACTCTCTCACTACCTCGATAATCGTGCCAAGTTTCCACGATTTCCGTGCCAAAAACCGAAGTTATCTCGAGTTCCGTGACATACAAAAACGACGATGTCTTGAAGAACGTATCATCCTGAAGACGACCCGAAAACTATCTCGAAGTACGTGCCAATAAGAATTAAAGATTGGTGTGCCTCGATTTGCATGCCGAGGAAGGTGTTGATCAAGGAAAGAAGTAAAGACGTCGAAGTGCTGCTTTTAGTTTCTAGGGTTTTATAAGCAAAGCAAGGTAGACATAATGCCCGAATAAAATATAATATTATATTAAAAGGCTTAAAACCCAAAGTCGAGGATATTCTCGATACCTCAAAAATAAACAAAAGAAAGTAAAACAAAAGAAAGTATACAAAAGATAATTATATGAATATAATTATTTGTTATAGATAATGTGTAATTATTATTTAAATGATTATAGATAATAATAAAGAAATAAAGTATACGTTTCTTTAAGAAGAAGAAACGTAGTGTTTAAGAAAAGTAAAGTAAAACTAAAGATTTAACTTATATAAGAAAGAAAACTATTTTGAACTAAAGGTTCAAAAAAGAAAATATAATAAGATTATACAAAAGAGACTAGAGGTCTTAAGCTGGATTAAAGATTTGGTATTAATAAAAGGTTATACTCGTACTATAAGTCCGAGATTGTAGGTTCCCAGCCGGATCTACACGAGATATCTCGTTCTACGTAGGTGCGGAATCCCTACGTAAGACGTTACGAGCGTAGAAGACGATACGATTAAACACACGTTACAATAAACACAAACACGTTATATTGCAACCGGAAAACACGTGATATCTATCACTAATACTGGACTCGTTACACGTAAACTGAATACTCTGATTGAATCCTTTTCTCTAAGCCGTAACCTAGGACATATATATCACGACAACTTCGCCTGGCATGTTCAGGCGAAGTTGTCACTAACTTCGCTTAGTTCACAAGTTCGCCTGTATCAGCGAACTTGTGAGCTAACTTCGCTTACATACAAACACAAATCCAAACGACTCGATTACAGACACTAGACACTGAACTACTGACATCATGTACCAACAGACTCCCCCTTGGCAGTAGCTTCATCTCTTTATCTTAAAACACGTGTCTTGTAATCTTCAACAATCTTGAATCTTCATCTTTAAGCATTCACCCCTTCTCGTACACATACCGAAACAACTCTTTGATATTTCCTCGCTTCGTCTTTCCAAGCAGGAATATAAAAGATTTTCTTCTCATTCAGCACCTGCAGATCAGCTCGAGACAGGTTCACTAGATGCATCGGATCATAGACTCTCAGCAGCTCTTGTTCATCTTCGTCTTCCATCACTGCTTCAGCTGTCTCACAATCTACATACCACCACTTTAGCTCTTTCAGCACATCCTTGGGCATCTGTTTCATCGGCACTTCTTTCAAACACCGGATCGGTTTATACTTCATAATCATCCAAGGCTTGCCATCTGCTCTCAACCCTCTATCTTTATCTTTGATAAGTTTACCCTTCTGTGGTTTCAGCAGGTCGAACTTCTTTTCCTTTATACTCTCCTTCCATACTATCTTCCCGATGACTCTAGCCATATTATCATCACTTCGATTTATCAATCCCAATCTGGCTAAGTCTTTCACTTCACATTCTGGCAGTGTGTTCAACGATCTCAACATTCTTTTGAAGTACTGAATACCATCATATCTCTTAATCACGAAGAGCCTCAACTGCTCATCGTATATCCAGCAAATAATCCCTTTTCTAGCTTCAGCATAGCCTCTAATGTTTTAAGTCTTCTTAAACATAGTAGGGACCGCTGGTTTCTTTGTTTTGATGAACCACTGAGCATAGCCTTCTTTCCATCTAGGCTGCTCTTCCCATTCAGTCTCATCATTTCCCATCTCTTTACTCATATCTGCGTTATCGACTTCTGGAATCTCATGCTCTACATTCTCTTCTACTATCTCTCCCTCTTCTATCTCATCATCAATCACAATCTGTTCACCAATCTTCTCTATCTCATCACTCTGTAATACATCATCATCACACATAAAGTCATCATCCATCTCCTCAACCTCCACTACCACCACATCATCACCACCAGCTGCAGTTGTCGACTCCCCCTGAGTTGTGGAAGTCCCAAGAGCTTGTACAGTTCTTGGCAACTCACCACCTGCACCTTTCGATGCATTGGGATCATCGTCTCGATCATTTCTCCTCTTGGTCCTCAACTCATCGCCTTTACAGCTCGTCTCCCCCTGAGATGCCAAGAACTCCTTCAGAGCATCTATGATTTTTCCATGTTCTACCAGCAGGGACGACTGCATCTGATTCTCTGCAACTAGGCGTTGAATAGCCTGGGTCTGGATAAGATTAATCCTTGACTGCTCTGCCACGACCCGTTCAAGTGCTGCTATCCATTCAGAGTCTGATAGGGTTGCATCAAAATCAAACCTCATATGAGATATATCGTGAGTGTACTGAGGAGGGATTGCTGATGTAACCGGGACCTCAGAAGTAGACGTAACCGCAAGTGGTATCGTCACCGATAACCCTGCAGTGGCCACCACCGTCGACTCAATAAAATGTGCCACGAACTCCGTTGGAGTAAGAGTTGGAGGTGGCAACGAGACAATCTCCGGAGCTGATAGTTGAAATGAAGTGAGTGGGAGGCCAAATGAGGATGAGGTAGCCACCACGGGAATGTCCGTGGCGCTTGGCCTTGTAACCTGTAATGATGAGGGAACCATTGTCATTCCGGACAGTGCGGGTGGGGTGAAACGTACCACCCTCGAGCTCTCACCGGCTCCCGATCCTGCACCTATCCGTTCCCTTCTTGATCTCCGAATCAACTGTTGTACCTCTTCCTCGTAATCTGACTCGCTATCATCATCAGCTCTCTTTCTTTTCCCATGAGTCCGTTCATGTGTTACCAAAATCCGTCTCGCTTCGGCCAATTCATCATCAGAATCTGAGTCAGCCACCGTGGTAGCTGCCCTAGTAACATTCACACCCGAAGCTCGTTCAACCGAGACCTGTACATTCTCCTCTGGATCAACCATCTCCATGTCAAAAAATCCCTGACCGCCAAACTCTGCGTCAAGATCTATGTTCTCCTCCGGTGACACAACAGGAGCAGCAGGTATAGCTTGAGGTGCTCCTGCCTGTTGTGGTGCCGGGTCTCGAAACTCGTCCCCACGAGCAGGCACATACCCCGGGTTGATCAAGTACCCGAATAGTGGAGTATGCCGAGGACGGAGCTCAGGTTTGCTCTTCGCACTGGAGGATCTGCATTGGGCAAAGATCCTTTTGCTCACACTTTCTACGTATCGGATTGGGCGGCGCTGAGGTAGCGTTGGAGCAACATGATTCAAGATCATTTGGAGAAATCTTGGATACATGATAAATCTCTCACGCGCCACCGCTCTTCATTGTCGATCGATCTCGTAGAAGACCATCTGACTAAAGCTGTAACGCTTGTTATAAGTCAGAGCAGTCATAGCCGACTGCATGGTCGCACCCATGCCATCAGTGCCCGCCTTTCTCCCTGACATGCATACAATCATGACATGCATGAGAAAGCGCCACTGGTCAAGCAAAAATCCCTTCCTTCTCTGGGTATCTCCCAAGGGACTGAGTTTCCCATCCTCAAAAACGCTCCATCACGGAAAGGAGCTACAAAATCTGTCGGGTCATCTCTTGTCTCATCTCCAAAACGTAAAGCCGTCCGGATTTGTTCAGATGAGAACTGAACAATGTGATTGTTGACTGTTGCTCGCATCACCGGGGGCTCGACCCTACAATCATATTCCACGGTCTGCCAAAAATCTTCAATGTTTGGCAAGGATATTGGCAGTGTTGTCGTAATCGCGTGGAATATACGCGAGCGTAGTAGGAATGTGATGATTTCGCGGAAATCATCAACTCCGCTCGCCTCCGGGTCTAATGTTATATACATGTTGTGACCCGGGAAGAACTGCCTTTGGTTATCACCACCGTCATCACCGCCTGCACCACCTATAGCAGCCATATCTGCACCAAACAGACTAAGTTAGATAAGCGACAAAGCAAATCACAAGTTCGCCTGTTACCATGAGCGAAGTTGTGATCTTTTCTGTACAGGCGAAGTTAAAGGTGGGGCGAAGTTGGGAAACAACTTCGCTTCAACTTTAACTTCGTCTGTTAACTGTTAAGTAAAAAAGGTCCAGGCGAAGTTAATGGTAACTTCGCCTAACCACAACATCGCCTCATAAACTGTTTCAAAAATAATTATCAGGCGAAGTTAAACCTCAGGCGAAGTTACGGACAACTTCGCCTAAACTGTAACTTCGCCGAATATGAAACGGCATCAGTTAGGTTTATCGAACGACGTGATTTGGTCAATTTTGAGCTTGCGGATCTCGTAAAACTTGATTTAATGACGATTTAGACGATTAGATTGATTATGAACACGTAAAGATACGTTTGAAAATCGGTTGTTAAGGGTTCGAAAAACGAGGACGTGAAACGGGTCGAATCGACCGATGATAAACGTTAATGAACATGATTAATCGATTCGATTACCCTACACACCTTTAAGCACGGATTAGAAACTGGAATAAGAACACAGATGAAGATCGATAAGTTCGCTGTGGGTTTAGAGGTTAAGTTCGCTGGATAAGTTCGCTGGGTTTTGAAAATAATGAACCAGTTTGACCTTTAATTTCCTTTATATAGGGTCAAAATTATACAGGCGAAGTTGTGGATAACTTCGCCTATTGCAGGCGAAGTTATGGACAACTTCACCAGTATTAAAATTTTCAAAACAAACCCCTATAATTTGAACAATTTGCAATTAAGTTTTAAAAACAACCTTTAAAGTGTTAAATGATACGATCAAGACCAAGTAACCAGGTATAAAATCATACAACTACATAAGTAGAAAAATTTTAAAATGAAAGTACATGGGATCAAATTTCAGTCTGGATAGGGACTACCATGTTTTAGGAAAGATCCGAACAGGAATCCTACTAACTACGTGACTGTCACATAGATCCGTGTTCAGCTGTATTATGACATAAAGAAACAGGTTGTAAGCAGGTAATTAACTTAAAATGGTTTTCATCGTTTCTGTGATACGGGTTCGGTTCAATTAAGCTCAAAACTTAAGTGGGCAACAACTCAGAGATTATGATGCCTCCTATCTATTCTCAAAGCGTATTTGGCTTTCCCCAAGTCACCCCGAGTTGACCTCGACCCGTAGTGTCTGATTAAATAGTAGGAACTCTTCGATCTTTGGACTCTGCTTCCCGTTCTCTATCTTGCATCTTGATTGAGAAATTTTATCATTATGAACTCTATAATGTCTCAATAACTATTTTTTTTTTAAGTATTTACACAGACTTCAGAGTAGTAAACTACTGCAAGTCCCGAATCTGGATCACTGCAGTATCTTAACACGCTATCTTCACGGGAATCAGAACACTCACGGGCTCGTGTATGACTGGGTAATCGCTTTTCTGCCTATCATTCGGAAAGATATATATGGAGACATGCACAACTGTTAAGAAGTTTTCACGTAAAATCGAGTAGATTTAGTTAGTATCACTTCTACTTTTATGCACCATAAAAAGCTACCATGACATACAATGACTGTTCTAAAGTCTTTTAGGCCTAATAACTTCACTAGTTAAGCACACAGAATCAGTATATCTTTCACTTTCCAAGGTTGGATCAATTTTCTGTTAAACATAGTAAAGGAACTTCTTACGAAGTAGTAGACTTGAAAAATAATTTCATCTCCCGGAAAATTTTTTTTTTAACTTCTATCGCCCCGATCAAGTCAAAGTCTTCAGGTAAATGGCTATCCTGAAGATCCAATGGATCAGCTGGACCGACCACATACAAGTATGTGTTCTTCTAACTAAGTATGATCGACTAATTTTCAGCGAAAGAATAAAAACACATCATAAATCGCCCCGGTCACTTTCAGTCATCTGGTTAATGGCTATCCTTATATTCAACAAGTAGAAATGAGGACCAAACATATCCAAAGATATGTCCTTCAAACTGAGGCAACCGACATAATTCTAAGCGATAGTGACGTTTTTTTTAATAAAGATAAAAACATGGTTACTCGGGATTGATCATCCCATTCAGCTCAACAAGGTTTTGAAATCTAGTTTTGTCAAACGCTTTCGTAAACATGTCAGCGAAATTATCTAGCGTATCAACCTTTTCGAGCACAATCAGTTTCTTCTCAGCACAATCCCGTAAAAAATGATGACGGATGTCAATATGTTTAGTTTTACTATGTTTTACGGGATTGTTAGTTACTGAGATAGCAGCAGTATTATCAATGCAAATAGGAGTATGAGTGAAATTCAGACCGTAATCGCGCAACTATTGTTGAATCCAAAGAACCTGGGAGCAGCAGTTAGATGCTGCCATGTATTCTGCTTCACAGGTTGAAATCGCGACTGAGGTCTGCTTCTTGCATTGCCATGACACTAATCTGCCACCAAGAAACTGACATCCACCTGTAGTTGACTTCCGACTCTGATTGCACCCTCCATAATCAGAATCTGTGTAGGCGACCAACTCCAAGTCTCCTCCTCTCGTGTACCACAACCCCAGCTTAGGCTTGCCTTTGAGATACCGTAGAATCCTCTTCGCACCCTTCAAGTGAGATTCCTTTGGGTTTGCCTGAAAGCGAGCACAAAGACAAACAGCAAACATTATATCAGGCCTAGAAGCAGTTAAGTACATTAAAGAACCTATTATTGCCCGATATTGAGTTGGGTCCACGTCTGCATCGTTGTCTGAATCTGCGAAACACTCAGCAGATTGTGCTTCAGTTCTTCAACAAAATTTACTTTCTCTAACGTCATCTTTCCGTTAGTCACCGTCCCAATTCCTGTAATCCTTCCACCGCTCTCTCCAGCGAAACTCACTCTTCCTCCATGAACAGGTTTCCATTCGTGTAACAAGTTCTTGTTACCCGTCATGTGCCGGGAACAGCCGCTATCCACAACCCATTGATTGTTTGCAGCCCTGTTCAACTGTTCCTGCACGATTAAAGCAGATGATTAAAATCTGGGGACCCAAGACCTATTGGTCTTGGGTCGATACATCCCGTACCTTGGCTGTCCAAAGTTAGTATCGGAATAATTTCTGTAAGTCCTAAAAGGATACCTTCTTGGAGATTGACTATGAGGCCATCCAAACCTTCTTGAATTAAATGAATTATTACTTATGGTTTGGTTGTTAGGAGTGAAAAACTAAGATCTTTTTCTTTGAAAACCTGAATTAGTCCAATTTTTGAACTTTGATGAGTTTTCAGTTTTACCACTATTATAGTTACAGTTAGTTCTGTTTTCAGTTTTTGAAGGCCTCACACCTCTGAATCTCTGCTTCAGAGGGCAATCAGCAATTAGGTGTCCTAATTGATTACATCTGAAACAACTCCTGTGTTCAACTTTCTTTTCAATAGTTGTTTTAGATGATGAGGCTGCATTACTGCTCGTTTGTCTCACATATGGTGGGACATACGGGTTTAGTGAAGATTTCTTTTCAGTTGTTTTATGTTTCTCTCCACTTTTTGGTAACACTGCCTTTTCTTTTGTCTCACTCGACTCAGATGACTTGTCCGAGTTTGATGAGACAGGACTAGGAACAGAAATCTTCACATTAGACACAGGCTTACTCGTCTCGCCTTTACTAACTTCTGGATCTTTAATAGTTACCTTAACCGGAACTGTCTGACTATAATCAACATCAACAGATTTCTGATTACTAGTATCATAAGTGTAATTATGATTGTAAGGTGGTGGAACTTCATGATAACCAATTCCTCCCCTTTTAACTGGGGAACCTTGATAACTAACGAGGTGATCAAGTATAGCGGTGGAATTTCTGAATTTCTCAAGTTTCCTGTTTAGTTCCACCACTCTCACCTGGTGATCAGCTATCTTTTTATCCCTTTCAGCTATTAGTTTGGTTTTCTCTTCTAACACTTCACAGCTAAGATCAATTACTTGCATTTTCTCAGCTAGATTTGCTTTAAGACTTCTAATATCTTTTTCACTAGCTTTTATTTTTACCTTGTAACTATTTTCTCTAGCTTTAGTGAAATGATGATCTTCTTTTAAGGTTTTAAATTGAGCATCCAAACTAACATACTGATCAGTTATAGTTGCCAATTGTTCAGACAGATTTTCACACTTAGTACAAGGGAGTTTAGTACTTACCTTGGTGAGCTGGTCTTTCACATCTGCCATGTAAGCTTCATTTTGAGCTTCTGCCATGTAAGCTTCACTTTCGCCAGTCACTTTCTCAGTATCTGCAGTTTCGATGTTCGCCAAATTGGCCTGTTCGAACACTTCTTCAACATGCAGATTCCAGTTATACTCCCCATTCTGTCTGGATATCATGGCTCTATTATCATTACCTCCCCCACTCTGTTGTGTAGACCTGTTTTGACTACGTTCTACACGCTCATTTGTGCACTCCTTCGCAAAATGGCCATTCTGTTAACAGTTGTAGCACCTGACCTTCGACTTATCGAACCCTGGTCTTTCACCAACAAACTTCCTACCTGTCTTCTTCATAAACCTTTTAACCCTTCTTACAATCATCGCCATCTGCCACTGCAGATCCATCTCTTCCAGATCATCAGCATCGATCTGATCATAATCTTCATCCAAAGTCGCAGGATCAACAATCTTACCTTGAATGTAATTTTCATACGAAGCAATGAAGGATGCATAGAGAGCAAACTGCTGTTCAGCAGATTTAACACTCATGGGCATCCTTGAGTAGTTGTTGTTCGAAACACTTGGGGTAAAACTACTCTTGGTTGCTTGAGGGTTAGAAGCATTTGATCCTCCAGCTACAAAGCAAACATCACCATTCATGTTGAGAGATACATGACCTTCATGTGTTGAGTTAGCACCCGACTCTCCCTTCGAGTAGTAAGCAGACGAATCAGACTTCGAACTTGAACTTGTATTAACCTTTGCACCATACATTCCTGGATCTTGAACCTGATCAGTAGGTGTCTCTTTTCGAACCATGTTTAGTTCAAAAGTTCGTAGCTTGTTAACTGCTGTTTCCAGGTCATAGTCGGCAAAGTCTTTGTCTTCTCTCATCAACACAGTGTACATCTCCCATTTCGGTGGGAGAGCATCAAGAAGCTTTTTAACAATTTCATCTTCTTTGTAAGCAATTGAATAATTGTTGAGTTCGGTCATCAGATGATAATATCTAGTGATGATATCATCAAGTGATTCATTCTTCAAATACTTGAAGACCGAGAACTAGGTTTTAAGTAGTTTAATCTTAGATGCACGGATTCCCACATTACCCTCAAACCGGTTTTCAAGCGCTTCCCAAAGCTCTCTAGCAGTTTTATACTTTCTGAAGGTGTGTAGAATCTCTTGTGGAAGAGCCATTGTAATCGCTGCATGAGCCTTGCTTTCAGCCTCATACATTTTCTTTTCTTCTTCTTCTTCCATCTCTTTGTATTTCTTGATCTGATCACGACCCTCATACTCAGCAGTAGGTGGAATGTAACCATCTTGTATGCACACCCACATCTTAGCATCTTGGTACTTGACATATTGTTCAAACCGATCTTTCCACGCTACATAATCGGTTTTCTTAAGCATCTTTGGTGCCTTTGTAGCCGAACCCGCTTCCACTTCCATCTTAACTAGTTCCGTAATGTTGATTGAAGACATCTTTCACGAAACACACAGAAACCCGAAAAATAAAAATTTTATTTTTAACAGTACTGTAGGCGAAGTTGTGGATAACTTCGCTTAAGTCTGAACTTCGCTGATTCTGAACTTCGCTTCCTTTTTAAATTCGCCTGATTCGGCGAAGTTGTAAATAACTTCGCTTAAGGTAAGCGAACTTGTGAAGTAGGCGAAGTTGTGGGTAACTTCGCTGATATAGGCGAACTTGAGAAGGTAGGCGAAGTTGTGGATAACTTCGCTTAACCTTATATCTTCGCCGAAACCCTACGAACAGTGACGGCAACTTCGCCTGATAAACACGATGAATACGCAGGTTTGATTTCTGGATTTTATGAGGTTTGTGAAGGTGTTATGGGTTGTTTATGATTGTAGGAAGTGAGTAGGACACAAAAACTCAGAAAACTCGTCCCGCGAACAGTCGAACGGAACGATTTCTACACCCGCGTGATAATCCTGAACCACACAATCGAGCAAAAGCTCTGATACCAATTGTAGGTTCCCAGCCGGATCTACACGAGATATCTCATTCTACGTAGGTGCGGAATCCCTACGTAAGACGTTACGAGCGTAGAAGATGATACGATTAAACACACATTACAATAAACACAAACACGTTATATTGCAACCGGAAAACACGTGATATCTATCACTAATACTGGACTCATTACACGTAAACTGAATACTCTGATTGAATCCTTTTCTCTAAGCCGTAACCTAGGACATATATATCACGACAACTTCGCCTGGCATGTTCAGGCAAAGTTGTCACTAACTTCGCTTAGTTCACAAGTTCGCCTGTATCAGCGAACTTGTGAGTTAACTTCGCTTACATACAAACACAAATCCAAACGACTCGATTACAGACACTAGACACTGAACTACTGATATCATGTACCAACAGAGATAGCTAAGGAAGAACCGATCAGTGTATTAAAGCTGGTCATTTCAAAGAAAGGTGAATACGCCCAACTTTATAAACAAACTTGTATTAAACGTGTCTAACAAATTGAATACATGAGATTACGTATCTCTAAAACATTATAAACAAAAGTAATCGCTAGCCCTCAGGCTGTTGTGTAAGTTTGTTTGGATCCTTACATATGTGGTAAGTCGGTGGGCACACCGCGCCACACCTGGTTATGAGCCTCGGCCACGATGGGCCGGACCTAAGTTACGTCCGAGTGAGGGTAATCATGTGTATACTGATGGTATCTAAGTAATATCGAACGCTGCGGTGTTTGTTGAGTGGTTCGTGTAGAACTTAAGTTTATACTTGTGTTTTGTTTTAACTTGATTATTCCTAAGCCACGATGAGCCGGACCTAAGTTATGTCTTGAGGGGTAATCAAGTAAAGAAAATATTTTATGTGTTAGCTTATTCACCAGCATGTGTTGCTGACGCATTTTCTATATGTTTTACAGGTAATGAAGAATAGCCACTTGAAGAATCGAAGTGACATTTAGGCGATCTGATGGCTCAGATCATTTTGTTAATTATTAAACTTGAATGGTGGTTTTTATATAAACAAGTAATCTTTTGTAAACAATTAACGGGTATTTTATAATCCCATCTTTTGTTATGTAAATATTATATTTTAATCCACGCAAATATATTATTCGCTTTAATCCGCTAACTCTGATTTAATTTTCAAAGATGATGCCAACTGTTGGTCGCACGCCCAGGCCTAAGATGGGGGTGTGACAGGTTGGTATCAAAGCCATCGATCTTAGCGAATTAGGTATTAACTAATAATACCTAAGCTTCGATCCAAGTGAATAGGAATTTGTTATTATTACTTGTTTAAATTAAATAGGAATAAGATAGGCTGGTAAACATTTTCTATCCCTCCTCAATCTAAACCACCCTTAGATGTCTTTCAAAAAATGATGAAAAAATTTGTGCGCGACGTAAAAAGAGCAGGAAACCCGAACCCTTACCAAAGGATAATATGAGTGAAGATTACTACGAAGACTTCTTCAACCAAGATCACCTAATTGAACGACCCACACCGGTTTACTTCTCCGGTACTGAACAATTACCAATCAACTTACCCGATGATTCACCAATGCTAGGGAACGACCCCCAAGACATTCAAGTTATCATCTATCAAGCATACCGATGTATCACCTGTAACACCCCGGCTAAAGATGAATACGCCCGGGTGCGACATACAGATTGCCCAAAACACATTTGGCATTATTAATTGGCAATAATACCATTAATTTATTCAAAAGCATTAAGTACACAAGTTGATTCAAACAAGGAAATTACAATGAAAATAAACGTTCCATTCTTATTTAAGATATCCTAGGTCCAGTGTCTTCAACCGTTTCAACCTCTAATAATTGTACCTGTAACATATATATAAAATAAAGTCAACTAACTTAATAGTTGGTGAGTTCACACAGTTTAAATACTATATAAAAACCATACAATTCCATGAAACTTGTGAAAAAAACACATAAGGGTTCTTTACACTCGAATCAAAGGTCCTGAGTGTAAGAATAAATGAAGGTCTTTTTCAGTTGGGATTGTGCACCAACGTACTCAGATCGGAGTCCCTTTTCCACTAGAAGATATGGTGCTGAGTGCAAAGGGGGGGCACATGATCATACTTATCGAAGAAACCCATGCACGTAATATTTGAGCAAGTAACAAGTAAACACACAAGTCTATGTAATGAATTGTAGTTTGTAAATAATAAATAAAATAGATTGAACGGTCGATAGGATATATATGCTACCCCCCAAAATAGTTAAAAAAGGTAAAAAGGGGGGTGTGAGAAACTCACCTTTGAGGTTGGATGATAATTTTAAAGTAATATAATAAGCGCGTTATATGAAACCGAATGATCGAATCTCACGAGCTAAAATAACAAGAACACGAGAATTACTAACTAGTTTAATGGAATAATATGTCGGTTTTAAAGTTCATACGTTTTTATATATATAAATATATTGTTAAATATTTTAAAGTATATTAATACTTAAGTCTAGTGGGTTTTAACAATTTATTATTATAATATTACTTACAAGATTAATGTTAGTTAGTATTTACGGGATTTTTCGTTACTGGTATGTTTTGTTTTAGAATAAACGCTTGTCGGTTTAGAATTTATAAAGTTACAACGTTATTATATATACATTATCTATTTAATTATTTTACGAGTTTAACGAGTGTTACCGGGTTTTGAGAGATTGGTTTTTGGGTGAAAAGGCTAATGAAATGTAAAACAACATTTTTTAATCTATAAAAATAAATTTATTTATTTTATAATGGTTTATAAATATATATGGTCTCCGTGTCCACACCAAGCATAAATAACCACTGGACCAACTCGTTATTATATTAAAAGGATGGAAAAAATTATTTTATATGTTATACTTCATATTCATCTTCTTCATAGAAAACCCTAGGTGTTCAATTCTCCAAAACCATTCTGTGTTTGATTGATTTAGGTTTGGGGTTTTATTAGACGGATCAAAACACTAGAAATCCACCTAACTAATACCTCGTATGATGCCGGAAAGTGGGTGAACAGTGAGTTGGCCGGAATGAATCTGGACGAACGACTTTGTGATATTAAGAAGGAGTTTAAGAAAAGTAAATAAGAAATTTTTGCCTGTAGCACGTTTAAAAGGAGATTAAGGTGCTATTTATAGTCTCAATTGATCCGTTGGGTGATTAATTCGCGTTATTGATATTTTAATTATATTCCGACGGTTTGAGGTTGAAATCCGAACATTGGGGGTGTTAATACGCGTAATAGGACTTGATTAAGCATTAAGGTTATGGTGCAACAATATTAAATCATTAAAATTGGATTAATTTGGTGTTTTGAGAAGGTATTAATAGGTCGCCGGAGAGTTTCGTTGTCGCCGGAGGAGTTCGCCGGAAAACTGAGGGGTAAGGGACGGCTGGGGTGAGATTTTAATATTATATATTATAATTTGAGTTTTATTTACACCTTTGGCCCTTATACTTTATAATCCTAAATAAATTTATTTTAAACTTTATTTTACACAATGAACCTTGAACTTTATAAATATACTTAACTAAATTAAAACTTGGTATATCTTTATATATGTTTAGATCGCTTACGTTTTATACACGAATAGTTTGAACTTGGTTTTTCATAAACTTTTATAGCTTGGAGATTCGTTATTTGAACCATACAGATAGACAATGAACGAATAATAACTATAAATCACCGTAATTAATATTAAATGATAAACTACAAATACGAATTTATTGAAACGACACAACGGGTCGGTTTAACGAATACAAATACAAATACGGATACGAATATAAATTGACAAATGTCACAACATTCCCTACTTTTGAGAATTTCGTCCCGAAATTAAGTCGAAGAATCCGTAACAAGGAGATGAGGATACTTTGTTCGCATTTGATCTTCTCGTTCCCAAGTGAATTCAGCGCCACGCTTGGATTCCCCAACGAACCTTTACCAAAGGTATACGGCTACGTTTAGTTTCCTTGTCTTTGCGATCCATGATTTCCACCGGTTTCTCGACAAAGTGCATTATTTCATCGATACGCACTTTATCGAGTGGTACATGGAGGTTTCCCTCAGCAAGTCATTTCTTCAGATTTGAAACATGAAACGTCGGATGGACATTAGAAAGCTCTTGAGGAAGTTCGAATGTGTAAACAACACTACCACCACGTGCAAGAATTTTGAAAGGTCCAACGAAACGAGGAGATAGTTTGTCTTTCTTGCCAAAACGAACCACATTTTTCCAAGGGGATACCTTGAGAAGGACATGGTCACCAACATTAAACTCAAGGGGTCGTCGTCGGTTATCAGCATAACTCTTTTGACGGCTACGAGCGGTCAAGAGGTTTTGTCAGATTTGAGCAATTAAATCAGTTGCCTACTGAACAAGTTCTGGACCGGTGATTTGGGTTTCACCAATTTCACTCCAAAAAATAGGTGATAGACATTTATGACCATAGAGAGCTTGGAACGGAGCCATATCGATACTCGAATGAAAACTATTATTGTACGAGAACTCAATCAAGTGAAGATGAGAATCCCAGTTTCCACTTAAAACCATGACACATGACCTAAGCATGTCTTCGAGCGTTTGAATCGTGCGCTCGGATTGCCCATCAGTTTGGGGATGATAGGCGGTGCTAAAATCCAATCGAGTTCCCAACGCATTTTGAAGCGATGACCAGAAGTGAGAAGTAAAGCAACTATCACGATCGGTATACCATGACGACAAACAATACGATGAACATAAATCTGAGCGAGTTGATCAACTGAAATATTTTCGTTGATCGGCATGAAATGAGTAGATTTAGTCAAACGGTCAACTATAACCCAAATACCATCGTGACGGTTTCGAGTAGTCAGAAGTTTGAACACGAAATCCATAGAGACATCTTCCCATCTCCAAACATTGATGTGTGGTTGAACGAGCAAACCAGATGGTCGTTGGTGCTCGGCCTTAACTTTAGCGCAAGTAAGGCATTTTCCCACATATAACGCGATGTCTTTCTTCATACCGGGCCACCAAAATGTGGACCGTAGATCGAAATACATCTTATTCGCACTGGGATGAATGGAATATCGAGACTTATGAGCTTCGTCCATGATAAATGTGCGAAGATCGTCGCGATTAGCAACCCACAAACGATTGAGGTAATACAACAAACCATCGCACTTGGTTTCAAGTTGATTCTCGACACCACATGACATTTCATCGTACATATTACCCTCGGTGACAGAAATATGTTGGGCTTCAAAGATACGAAGTTGGAGATCGGTTTGAACAGTAACACAATGAAGCAAGATTGATTTCACATGGGTTTTTCGACTAAGGGCGTCAGCTACAACATTCGCTTTACCAGGATGATAATGAATTTTGCAGTCGTAGTCGCTAAGTAGTTCAGACCATCGTCGTTGCCACATGTATAGATCTTTTTGGTTGAAAATATGTTGAAGACTCTTGTGATCGGTGAATACCACACACTTTGTGCCATAGAGTTAATGTCTCCAAATTATCAACGCGAACACAACGGCACCGAGTTCGAGATCGTGCATTGTATAATTATTTTCATTAACCTTAAGTTGTCTTGAAGCATACAGGATAACTTTACCTCGTTGCATAAGGACACAACCGTGGCCTTGGTTGGAAGCATCGCAATAGACAACAAAATCCTCGTTTCCCTCGGGGAGTGCAAGGATCGGTGCATCGCAAAGCATGCGCTTAAGAGTTTGAAAAGCTTCATCTTGCTTTGGCCCCCATACATAAGGTTTATCCTTGTGAGTTAATGAGGTTAGGGGCAAAGCAATATTGAAAAAATTAAGAATGAAGCGACGATAGTAACCTGAAAGACCAAGAAATGAACGAGCTTCGGTAGGAGTGGTTGGAGTTTTCCAATTCTTAACGGCTTTGATTTTGGCTAGGTCAACATGGGTACCCTTTTCGTTTACTATATGCCCTAAGATCGGAATTTCTTTCAACCAGAACTCGCACTTTGAGAACTTAGCATAGAGTTGTTTCTTCCTTAAGAGATAAAGGACGAAATGAAGGTGTTTCTTGTGCTTGGCTTTGACTTGGAATAAATAAGAATGTCGTCAATAAAAACAATCATGAATTTATCCAGGTAAGGTTTGCATACACGGTTCATAAGATCCATAAACACCGCGGGTGCATTGGTTTGCCCAAAAGGCATAACCCTAAATTTGTAATGCCCATAGCGAGTCCGAAAAGCAGTTTTGGGTATGTCATATTCATGCACGCGTAGTTGATGATAACCCGAACGAAGATCAATCTTTGAGAAGCATGAAGCTCCTTGGAGTTGATCAAAAAGATCGTCAATACGAGGCAAAGGATATCGATTCTTGATTGTGAGTTTGTTGAGCTCACGGTAATTGATGCACATACGGAAGGATCCATCTTTCTTCTTGACGAAAAGAACGGGTGCCCCCCTAAAGAGACGAACTAGGGAGAATGAACCCTTTGTTCAAAACTTCTTGGAGCTGGTTAGACAATTCTTGCATCTCAGAGGGTGCAAGATGATATGGAGCCCTCACAATCGGGGTTGCACCAGACACGAGATTGATTCGAAATTCAACATCACGAATAGGAGGAAGACTAGAAACATCATCGGCAAACACCTCAGGATACTCGCGAACAACAGGAATGTCCTCAATTTTTCGTTCATTCTTTTCCACCACATGGGCTACAAATGCTACAAACTTCTTGCGTAAATACGTTTCGGCTTGAAAACAAGTGATAAAATTTAGGCTCGAGGGAGAAGGCTTTTCACCAGACACACGGAGAATTTGACCATTGGCTAGTAGAATACGAATGAACTTCTCGAAGCAAACAATTTCAGCACATTGAACAGATAACTAGTTCATGTCTACTATGATGTCCAAACTTCCCAGTTGCATAGGAATGAGGCCGACTGAAAACTTGTGGCCTTTTAGATTTAATTTGCAATTTCGAATAACCGAGTCAATAGTTACAAATTTACCATTAGCTACCTCAACAGAATACGAGTGCTTAAGCTTAGTTCGGGGTTTAGCAAGTAAAGGCTCAAATTCAAAAGACACAAAGCTCATATCGGCACCGGTATCAAATAAAATGGTTGCAAAGTGGTCATTTACAAGAAACGTACCGTTCACCACATCGCCGATTTATTGAGCTTGATTGGCGTTAATCATAAAAGCACGCCCATGATTTTCTTGAGGAGCTTGTGCAGCTTGAACGATTTGACCACCTTGGGGTGCAGGAGCTAAAATGGTGGAATGCGGCTGAACTTGAGCTTGGTTAGCCAACAATGGTCGAATCTTGGGTTGGTAAGCTTGTTGGGTTTGGTACGTTTGAACCTGGGACAGTGGAGGTGGAGCAAGCTGAAGCGTGTTCACATGTGCGAGTCATGGACACTCGTTGCGAAAGTGGTTACGGTCACCACAATTATAGCAAGCTCACACCTGATTTATGGGTTGAACATAGGGCACATGACGAGGGTTGGGTTGTGCGAACCTTGGAGGAGCAATTGGTGCAATTGTGACCTCTCGACAAGTGGCACTAAGTTTTCCAAAACGGTTGCAACGATTGCATTGACGGCACGCCATACTAGCTGAATGATGTCGTTGGCAACTGTTACACATTGGGTGAGGTCCGTTGTAGGGTTTATTGAGTGGTGGTGCAAAGTTGAGTTGGGTTGGGTTACAGTTTAACTCTCGCATTTCCTCTGGCTTGAGGAATGAGAAGGCTTGGATGGCTCGGGTTTCGACTCTTTGGGTTCGGTAGAGGATTTATCAGCAGGTTTCTTTGATGTAAAAGTCCCAACTTTAACATGATTATCAGTTAAATTTGCAGCAAGGTTAATCACGTCACCTAGTTCCTTGGAAGCACTACTCAAGACACTATCTTGAATTTGTCTCGGTAGTCCCCGAATGTACTTATCGTTGGCACGCGAAGTTGGGGTGACAAGGTGAGGTACCAACACACTGAGTTCATTGAAACAAGAAGTGTAAGCTGTGTGCTCACCACTCTCTTGTTTGATGTTCAAAAACTTAGCTTCCAAATTCATAAGCTCAGTTGGAGGGCAGAACTGCTTGGTCATCATTTCTTTCAATTCGTCCCATGGCGTAGCCATGGAAGCTTCGGCACCATGGGTTGTCTTTTTCTTCACCCACCAGGTAAGTGCCCCTTTTGTAAAGACACTCGTAGCAAAACGGGTTCGCTTGTCATCGGGACACTCAATGTGGAGGAATTTGCTCTCCATTTGTTCGTACCATTGAAGTAGGGCAGTGGCGCATTCGATACCGTCAACTCTGGGGGTTTGGTACTGGTGAAACTCATAAATGAATAGTGAGATGGTTTAGGCTCGCTTGAAGCAGAGGTGATACTAGAAAAAAGGTTCTGGTGAATTTGGGTCATCATATCCGGAGTGACCGCGGCTAGTTGTTTGGTGATTTCGGCTGGAGGATTCAGAAGAACGATGCTTGTTGAAACGGAGAGACATTCTGCGAACAATGGTAATGAAACTCATGAGACTCGGAGTAGGATGTGGTATAAAAATTCTTGTTAAAGTTTGCTTTAAAAGAAAATAAATAAATAAATAAACATAATTAAATGAATAAATAAAAATCATAACAATGGTAATAAATCTTGTGTGGAACTTTAGAGTTTTCATGAACCACCATGGACTCTTATTTTCCAAAAATCAAAGAAACTCGAAATCAAGTCGAACCGAAAGCTGGGTAATCGTGTACAGACTTCCAGTTAAAACACACTGTAAAACATAGAGGGTCGGAGTCACACGTCGCATGAACCACCATGACTTGCGTGACATCCTTAGGAGTGTAACCATATTCTTTTCACAAATAGAACATGGTCACGTTTGAAAAATTAAAGTTGTGATTCATATGGCGTTGAAAGTGGTATGCTTTGGCTTAATAGAGTTCATGTCCTTTCCTAACTCACTAGGTAAGCAACCGGGTCCCACGTCTGATTGAGATTTATGCGCATTGCTTATCCTTAGGTTTCAATAACCTTGTTGTCAAGAATTTTGGAAAACAAGCACATCCCCCTTACAGTTTACTACATACCCGCCATATAGAACCATCTTTAAGAAGAAGAATTATCGGAACACCACAATAAAACTTGATAATTGAAAATGTTTGAAAAACCTTTGTTTTTAGGCATAAGCCTTGGACTTGTGTGTTCTTTGTGTACATGAGGCGCAAATGGATTGACAATAAAATATTAAGCAAGTGCATTGAAAAATTACAAATGGCCCATATAATTTTCTAATCATGCAACCTAAACAATTAAGCAAATAAACTATATCTAACTAGAACACTACGTCTAATGTCCTATTTTATAGTCACGGTTCTAATACGAATTTGTAACACCCCGGCTAAAGCGGAATACGCCCGGGTGCGACGTACAGATTGACCAAAACACACGTGACACTATTAAGTGGCAATAATATCATTAATTCATTCAAAAGCATCAAGTACACCAGTTGTTTCAAATAAGGAAATTACAATAAAAAATAAACGTTCCATTCTTATTTAAGATATCCTAGGTCTAGTGTCTTCAACCGTTTCATCCTCTAATAATTGTACCTGTAACATATATATAAACTAAATTCAACTAACTTAATAGTTGGTTAGTTCACACAGTTTAAATACTATATAAAAACCGTACAATTCCATGAAACTTGTGAAAAAAACACATAAAGGTTCTTTACACTTGAATCAAAGGTCGTGAGTTTAAAGAATAAATGAAGGTCTTTTCCAGTTGAGATTGTGCACCAACGTACTCAGATCGGAATCCCTTTTCCACTAGAAACAATGGTCCTAAGTGAAAGGGGGCCTATTATCATACTTATCGAAGAAATCTATGCACGTAATATTTGAGCAAGTAACAAGTAAACACACAAGTCCATGTAAAAAATTGCAGTTTGTAAATAATAAATAAAAAGAAATTGAATTGTTGATAGGATATATATATGCCACCCCCAAAATAGTTAAAAAGGGTAAAAAAGGGGTGTGAGAAACTCACCTTTGAGGTTGGATGATAACTTGAAAGTAATATAATAAGCGCGTTATATGAAATCGAACGATCGAATCTCATGAGCTAAAATAACAAGAGCACGAGAATTACTAACCAGTTTAATGGAATAATATGTCGGTTATATATATATATATTATATATATATTATCTATAAAGTTAAAACGTTATTATATATATATATATATATATATATATATATATTATCTATGTAATTATTTTACGAGTTTAACGAGTGTTACCGGGTTTTGAGAGATTGGTTTTTGGGTGAAAAGGCTAACGAAATCAAAAACAACATGTTTTAATCTATAAAAATAATTTTATATATTTTATAATGGTTTATAAATGTATATTTGATTTATTATAGCCAATAAAATAGTTTAAAAAAAAATATAAAATGGATCTGCTGTAACCCGGGTCTCCATGTCCACACCAAGCATAAAAAACCACTGGACCAACTCGTTATTATGTTAAAAGGATGGAAACATTTATTTATATATTATACTTCATATTCATCTTCTTCACAAAAAACCCTAGGTGTTCAATTCTCCAAAACCATTCCATGTTTGATTGATTTAGGTTAGGGGTTTTAATAGACGGATCAAAACCCCAGAAATCCACCTAACAATTACCTCGTATGATGCCGGAAAGTGGGTGAACGGTGAGTTGGATGGAACGAATCTGGACGAACGATTTTGTGATATTAAGGAGTTTGTTATTATAAATTACACCTGTAGCACGTTTAGAAGGAGCTTAGGGTGCTATTTATAGTCTCAATTGATCCGTTGGGTGATTAATTTGCATTATTGATATTTTAATTATATTCCGACGATTTGAGGTTGAAATCCGAACATTGGGGGTGTTAATACGCGTAATAGGACTAATTAAAATCGGATTAAATCATTAAAATCGGATTAATTTGGCATTTTGAGAAGGTTTTAATAGGTCGCCGGAGAGTTTCGCTGTCGCCGGAGGAGTTCGCCGGAAAACCCAGGGTAAGGGACGGCTGAGGTGGGATTTTAATTTTATATATTTTAATTTGAATTTAATTTACACCTTTGGCCCTTATACTTTATAATCCTAAATAAATTGATTTTAAACTTTATTTTACACAATGAACCTTGAACTTTATAAATATACTTAACTAAATTAAAACTTGGTATATCTTTATTCATGTTTAGATCGCTTACGTTTTATACCCGAATAGTTTGAACTTAGTTATTTTATAAACTTTTATAGCTCGGAGATTCGTTATTTGAAATAAAAGATAGACAATGAACGAATAATAACTATAAATCATCGTAATTAATATTAATGATAAACGACATATACGAATTTATTTAGATGACACAACGTGTCGGTTTAACGAATACAAATACAAATATAAATACGGATACGAATATGAATTGACAAATGTCACATCACCCGTCCGACATCCCGACGTATCAACCATCTGACATCCCGACCTATCACCCGTCTGATATTCCAATATACCTACCACCCAATCCCCATCCATCTTATGCATTTTTGGCTAAAAAAAATTCAAGGAGGAACCCGAGTCCGACTCTTCTGACTGGATGCAATGTCACTCCGACCAAAGGCGATGGCTCACTGGAACATCTGCTTACAACTCTGTTGATTCTCACCCCGAAGAAACTTTTCAAAAGCCGAAGATGAGAGTCATGAATCCTGTGGTGGCTGAAACTGCAAAGTTAATGAAAGAGGAGGAAGACCCCAAATAAGAGGAAGACCCTGTAGAAGAGGAAGACCATTTGGAAGATTAAGATAAAGAGATCACTGAAGCGGTAACAACTCCAATGGAGGAACCAACAAGTTAAGACTGTCCACCAAATCAAGGATGTGTACAACCATTCTTCCACAAGAGTCCAAGCTATGGTTCTGTAGACTCCTACATGCAATACCCCCAAGAAATCAAGAACAACTTTCCGCCAACTTTTCCATCTTACCAAGGCTAGATTCCTTCAATTGAAGAACAAGCAGATGAGATCCATGAGCAAAATGCAGCAGCTGAAGCCTTCTACAACTATCCGTCTGATGTTACTTCGTCACCATATCCAAAGAATTGCTATGACATCGTGATGATGGGATACCGAGATCCCCCTCCACAATACGGATATCCAAACATCATTCCACAATCCCAAGAAGAACATCTCAACCGAGCACTACATGAAACCGTTGATTTAAGGAAGAAGGTGTCTAATGATGGAATTAAAAAGAAGAAGATAGGAGATAAGCTTCTTCATAAGTGCAACAAGATGACCAAGATGGTGAAGAATATTATGAAGGATTAAAGAGTCTAATCAAATGTTTGTTGTTATGTAACTATTATGTGTATAAAATAAATAACGCTAAATTGTTCTAGTAAGGATAGGGAAATATATACATCAAGTAATGATGTATATATAAATATGTAATAATATATATATATATGTAAGATAAATAAATGAATAAAATGAATGTAATCTAAATTTCAATATGTCGAATCAAGAACAAAGCAACGTGGAAGCTCCTCGAAAAGAGGAAGAAAACCGAAAAGAACAAGAACAAATTCCCTAAAAATATATGGCACAAATACAAGAAATGATTGCAAAAGCTGTAAGAGCTGAATCAATTCGAAAAAGAGAAACTAAACAAATTCATTATGCCGAAAAATCTCGAAAATCTGTCAAATCCCGTCCTAAACCGTCTCACATCGAAGAAAGCGTTCACGAATCAAACGTGGGAAGATTTCAATAGAAAATTTAAGAAAATGAAAATCGGGAGTTGTTAGTTTAAGGATTTCAAAAACTTTGGTCCGAAAGAATTCAATGGCAACAAAGGCGCCATTACGACGTTGAGATGGCTAGAGGAGATGGAGTCAATCGTAATAATCAACAAGTGCTCCGAGCAAGAAAAGATACAATATACGACACAAATTTTCGAAGGTGAGGCTTTAGAGTAGTGGAATATGTTGATCATGAGCAAGGGACGACAAACGTTATACAACATGATGTGGGAAGAGTTCAAAGAAATGGTGCTGGCGAAGTTCTGCCCGATGAACGAAACCGACCAAATCCAATCAACGTTTCTTAGTGTAACATTCGTTACTTTTCAAACCCGAGAACTTGACCCATTTTAAATTTTCGGTTTAGTTTCTATTTAAATTTATATATTTTTATAATATTATTAATTAATCTCAATTGACGTTAATGTATTTTATGTAATCATTTCTATGCAATTATACATTTCACCACCCTTGTAGTATTACATACTCATTTAAAACATTCATAATCAAGATCAAATATTTATGTACATGTCCCATGCAATTTACTAGAATTATTATGTAACTACAACTACTACTTTTACTTTTTATTATTATTATTATTATTATTATTATTATTATTATTATTATTATTATTATTATTGTCATTATCATCATCTTTTCATATGTTACTTAACTAATAAAAACTAATAAATGTTTTAATTCAATAAAATTTATTAAAATAGTTAAACCTTTTGAATACCCTATTAAACAATTTTTAATTTGTATTTTTATTATATTAAATAAGATTAATTTTCATAATTTTCTTAAGACATAACAACTATATATTTTCAATATAAAAGGAGGACAAATCCTCCATTATTTTCACACCTCAATCCATTCTTTTTTTAAGTTTAAGAGCAATAACAAGTAAGTTGTTTCCATTTCAAGCATTTTATAGCTTTTGTTTTGATTTTATCTTGAATGTTCATACTTGTTCATAAGTTGTTCTTCATGATCATGTTACTTTTATCATAAAAATATTATATTTTGGTTTTAAGAATCATTATGATCATGGATATCCAAGATGAACACTTTGATTTTTCTAAATATTGGATCAAGCCTAGTTATTTTGCAAGAACAAACATGAATATATATTTATCTAAATCTTATGATTCGTTGATCATCATAAATTACAAACTTTCTTTTAAATAAGATTATTTAAAAAATTTCTTTTATTAAAAATATTTTACAATAGATATAACATACTTTATATCTTTAAATTAATAATTGAGTAAATTAATTATTGTTTATTTTATTTCAATATAACTACTATTTATGAGAATTAATTAATTAATTATGTTACTTGGAAACCAATGTTTAATCATAAATTGTTATTAATATTATTATTTAATATTAATAAGTTATAATTATTTGTCTACTAATCATTCTTCAACTAATAAACATCAAATGATTTATATAAACTTTATTCATTTTTGTTAAAATTATTAAAAATCCCCAAGTCCCCATTTACCATATGTTAATTAACTTTATAATTCCGGTAGCTAGTCCTTGATTTTTGTATCTTCGTTATTCTTTATAGTTTCGTGAGATTCAATTGCTTCGTTTGTTAACTCGCTTTCGGTTATTTATTTCAAGTTGTCTCCAATATTGTGAGTTTCTCACACCACCTTTTTACCCTTTTTAACTATCTTGGGGGTAGCATATATATCCTATCAACGATTCAATTTCGTTTATTCATTATTTACAAACTACAATTCGCTACATGGACTTGTGTGTTTACTTGTTACTTGCTACAAATTACTTGCTGATGGATTACTTCAAGATAATATGATCATACGCCCCCCTTTGCGCTCAATACATTTGTTGTTATGAGTGGAAAAGGGCCTCATTATCCGAGTACGTTGGGGCACAATCCCAACTGGAAAGGACCTTACTTGCGCTCATCTGAGTACACCGGTGCACAATCCCAATTGGAAAGGACATTACTTGCTCATTTACACTTGTTCATGGAATTGTGTGATTTTTATGTACGCATATCAAAACTTGTGTGAACTCACCAACTATTCATTTAGTTGACTTTATTATATATATATGTTACAGGTATAATTATTAGAGGATGAAACGGAGAAGACACTAGAACTTAGATTATATTAATAAATGGACAAGTTGTTAATTGTTCTTGTATTTTCTTGTTACAAACTTGTGTACTTGATGTTTAAATTAATTAACGACAACATATTCACTTAACAGTGTCACATGTGTTTTGGGCAATCTGTACGTCACACTGGGACGTATTCAGCTTTAGCCGGGGTGTTACACTTAGTCACAAAGTCTATCACACACCCATCTTAGGGTTGGGCGTATGACCAACAGTTGGTACCACATTTGAAATTAAATAAGAGTTACGTATTAAAAGCGGAAGTCTTTATAACATGTGGATTTAAAATATAATATTTACATAAACAAAAGACGGAATTAAAAGTTACGTTTAGTGTTTAAGTATAATTACTTGTTATTTACAAAACCACCATTTATATTAAATGTTTAACAAAAAGATTCGAGCCATCGGATATCTTGAGCACTTCGTCATCCCAAACCCTAATCTTGATTACCCGCAAAATGTTTAGAAAATTCGTCAGCAACACATGCTGGTGAATATGCCGACGCTAAAATATTTTCTTTTACTTAATTACCCCCGAGACTTCGTAGGTCTCGGCCCAACATGGCTTAGGAATAACCAAGCTTTAAAACAACACAATTATAAACTCAAGTCTCTACACCAGATACCCCAGCAAACACCCCATCGTTCGACTTATTAAAGTACCTGTTCGTATACACATAGTCATGCTCCCCGCAGGAAAGCGTAATATGACCATGTGTGGTGCGATGTGCCCACCACATTTACCACATATGTAGGGATCCAGACAAACGTACACGAAAGCCTGAGGGCTAGCGCTTATACCTTTGTTTATAATGTTTTAGAGACACGTAGTCCCATGTAAACCTTTTCATTTAATTCATTTGACTCGTTTTTAACAAGTTTGTAAAGTTTGGGGCGTATTCTCCTTTTTCGATTTGGATCAGTTTCAAACACTGTCCGAGGGTCTTTCCCTTGCTATCTTGCACCTATAGTACGAGTATAACCTTTTTTTAGTCGGATATACAATCCGGCTTAAGACCTTTAGTCTTTTTATAATCTTTACCCAGACTTTAAAACCTTAGTTAAATAGTATTCTTTCATTCTTTTATAAACTAAAAGTCTTTCTTTTAACTTATATTCTTTAATAAGACAAACCTCTAGTTAAATCTTATTTTCTTTAAACCTTACGTTTCTTCTTCTCTAAGAAATGTATTCTTTTCTTTTCTTTATTATCTAAGAATAATTATATTAAACTTAAATATTATTTATAACAAAGAATAATAATCACATTGTATTATATTCATATTTCTTTATTTTCTTTGTTATGTTTTCCTTTATTTATCGAGATATCGAGTATTTCCTCGACTTAGGGTTTTAAGCCTTTTCAATATTTTATTATTATTTTATTTGGACATTATGCCTACCTTTCTTGGCTTATAATAACTCTAGACAATCGAGCAGCACTTCGACGTCTTTTACCCATTTAATGCTTTCTTGATCAACACACCACCTTGGCACACAAAACGAGGCACACCAATACTTCACTATACTTCGGCACGCTTTACGAGGCGGTCGTCGGGACTTCGGGATGGCAACACCTTCTTTATTGAAACATCGTTGGTATGTGGCGCGTACTTCGGGGAAACGCGCATGGAAATCGAGGAATAAGGGCACGTACTTCGAGGTGGTTCGAGGGCACGATTCTCAGGATTTTACAGAGATGTTAGTGTGAGAGAGATATGTGATTTTGGATGTGAAAAATGAACACACCCGAGCTTGCTATTTATACACATTTTGAGGAGGGCATCGCGATACGTGATGGCCATTGGTTAGCCCGTCGCGTATCGCGACGTAGGCTTGACCAGTCACCTTCTAGATCTGCCACATTGCGGACACGGTGCCACGTGGTGACACGTGACGACACATCTTGCCACCGTTTGACACATGGCCATACGTGTCACACATGTCAGACCACGTCATCGTGATACGCGATGACGTTGGCTCATCAGCGATCGCGTGTCGCTATGGACCATTTTTCATAGGTTTATAACCATGCCTATCGCGATACGCGATGGGATTGTCTTCTACTTCGTCGCGTATTGTGACGGGGCATGATATCAGATTTTTTTAAATTTTAACCCTAAGGTTTAGAATTTGGCATTTTTGGTCCTTCATCTTTTGGAACTTTACATTTTAAATTCGAAACTTTCATGATGTTACATCCTCCCCACATTGAAATAAATCTCTTCCTCAGGATTGCTTCTTAGAACAAGTGGGGATATTTTTTTCTCATTTAGGATTCAAGTTCCAAAGTGTATTCGAGGTCTCTTCGTGAGTCCCACTTTACTTTCACGATTTTCAATGTTCGCCTTTTTAATTTCTTAGTCTTTGAATCTTCTATTTGAATTGGTCGTTCAATGAATTTCAGATTCTCGTTTATTTCTACATCTTTTAAGGGCATAGGCAAAGATTCATCGGCTAAGCATTTACGCAGATTCAAAACGTGGAATACATTGTGTATCCCTTGCATTTCCTTCGGTAGTAGGGATGGCAGTGAAACCCGAACCCGATGGGAATACCCGATACCCGACATAATTGGGACGGGTCTTACCCGTCCCATTAGGGTATGGGACGGGTCTGGGATTATTTTTTAAATTTTTCGCGGGTCTGGGACGGGTCTGGGATTTCTAATATACCCGATTACCCGATAATTTGGACCTGTTTACCCGATTATATACCCGACATAATTATATATATACAGACACACACACACATAGTAACAGTAAAAAAATGGTATTTGTGTTCAATTGTCCTTTGTGTATCCTCCATGAATATTAAAATTATATATATATATATATATATATTGGATTACATCCCGTCACTCACTCATCCTCTATAAACTACGTAGATCTTTTTTATATATTTTTTGGTATAATTTTATCTTTTTGTTGAATTAAGTGTATCATGAAACTAGAAAAATAAATTTATTTGTGTTGTATTTTCAAAACCTGATAGAAACCCGATGGGATTTGAGTCAGACATACCCGACGAGTATTTCTAATAAACTAACGGGTATACCCGAAACCCGCGGGTAAACCCGATAGCCGATGGGTATTTACCCGATAAATACCCGACGGGTCTGGGACGGGGTTTGATATTCGGGTCCGGGTCTGGGAATACCTAGACCCGTCCCAGACCCGACCCATTTCCATCCCTATTGGGTAGTCGCAATCGGTATGCAACAGTACCAATTCATTCATGTACCTCAAAGGGTCCAACGAATCGAGGACTTAGCTTTCCTTTCTTGCCGAAGCGAACTACGCCTTTCCATGGCGAGACTTTCAAAAGAACTTTGTCACCGATATTTAATTCCAATGGCTTACGACGGACATCGGCGTAACTCTTTTGGCGATCACGCGCCGTCTTAAGTCGTTCTCGGATTTGTAAGACTTTGTCGGTTGTTTCTTGGACTATCTCGGGTCCAGATAATTGATTATCTCCGGTTTCAGAACAGCACACGGGCGTTCTACATTTTTGACCATACAATGCTTCAAATGGCATGGCTTGAATACTCGTGTGATAGCTATTGTTATACGAAAATTCCATTAGGGGTAAGTGGTCATCCCAACTTCCATCAAAGTCCATCACACAAGCGCGGAGCATATCTTCCAACGTTTGAATTGTCCTTTTGCTTTGCCCATCAGTTTGTGGATGATAGGTGGTGCTAAGGTTTAACTTTGTGCCTAACGCTTGTTGGAAGCTTTTCCAGAAACGAGTCGTAAAACGACTGTCTTTATCAGATATTATAGACAACGGTACTCCATGCAAAGCAACGATGTTGTTCACATAGATACGCGCTAATCTATCCATTGAGTACGATTCATTGATGGGTATGAAGTGTGCGGATTTCGTTAGTCTATCCACAATAGCCCATATAGCATTATGTTGTCTAGTCGTTTTTGGGAGTTTTGTGATGAAATTCATGGTTATTAACTCCCACTTCCAATCGGGAAGTTCAGGTTGCTGAAACAATCCCTATGACTTTTGGTGTTCAGCCTTGACTTTCAAACAAGTTGAACATTTCGCAACATGTGAAGTGAGGTCCTTTTTCATCCCATTCCACCAGTAGTATGGTTTGAGATTTTGGTACATTTTGTCACTACCAGGGTGCATTATGTACTTGGACTTGTGAGCTTCGTTCATAATCTTTTCACACAAGTCTCCAACGATTGGTACCCAAATTCGGTTTCCCATTTTACGGTTACCATCATCACCTTTGACTAGTGAGACAATGGCGCCGTTACGTTTTTAATCGGAAATCTTGTTTTCATTGATAGCTTGAATTTGAGCGGATTTGATTTCTTCGATGAGATCAATTTGGAGTTCTAATCTTAATGCTCGTACTCTTTTTGGCTTTTCATGTTCCTTACGGCTTAAGGCATTGGCCACAACGTTAGCCTTACCTTCGTGATATACGATCTCACAATCGTAGTCATTTAGAGTTTCCATCCAGCGTCGTTGACGCATGTTAAGCTATTTTTGTTCGAAAATGTGCTTTAAACTCTTATAATTGGTATACACGATAAATCTTTGTATGTTCCTGGACGGATCGTACACGGGATGTCTCTAACAACGCAGGTGCGGAATCCCTGCGTAGGTAGATACGAGTGTAGAGTATGTAGAGATCGAACACACAAGCAATAAACCAACCACGTTATATTGATAACAAACACGTGACCCGAGGTCACCGTTACAGACTATGACACGTAACTCGGTTACTGAAAACTGAAACGAAAACCCTAAACCAACTTGCTAAACTGTTTCGTCTGAAACAGTATATAAACACGACAACTTCGCCACAGGCGAAGTTGTCAATAACTTCGCTGATTCAACAAGTTCGCCATAGCGAACTTGTTGACAACTTCGCGCATTACAAAACAAACATAAACAAAACATAATTACATTACAGACTCGATTACAAATGCTAGACTATGAACTACTGACATACATAGTCAGTAGTTCATAGTCTAGCATTTGTAATCGAGTCTGTAATGTAATTATGTTTTGTTTATGTTTGTTTTGTAATGCGCGAAGTTGTCAACAAGTTCGCTATGGCGAACTTGTTGAATCAGCGAAGTTATTGACAACTTCGCCTGTGGCGAAGTTGTCGTGTTTATATACTGTTTCAGACGAAACAGTTTAGCAAGTTGGTTTAGGGTTTTCGTTTCAGTTTTCAGTAACCGAGTTACGTGTCATAGTCTGTATCGCTGAATTCAACAACTTCGCCCGTAATTTTCAAAATCAGCCCTTTAAGTTTGAATAATCCTGAATTTAACCTTAGAAATTACCAAAAAGAGTTAAACAAATATGATCAAGACCCAGTAACCAACAATAAAATAATATAACTACAAAAACTAAAAAAAAACTTAGAAAAATTTTAACGAAATAAGGGATCAAATTTCAGTCTAGTCAGGGACCACTACGTTTTAGAAAAGATCCTAACAGGAATCATACTAACGATGTGACTGTCACTTAGATCCGTCTTTGGCTGTATTATGACATAGAGACACAGGTTGCAAGCATGTAAATAACGTAAATGGTTTTCATCGTTTCTGTGATACGGATTAAGGTTCAGTTAAGCTCAAAAATTTAAGTTGGCAACATCTCAGAGATAATGATGTCTTCTATCTATTCTCAAAGCGTATTTGGCTATACCCAAGTCACCCCGAATTGACTTCGACCCATAATGTCTGATTAACTTGTATATACTCGTTGACTGCTTCCCGTTCTCTTCTTACTCCAGACATGAGAAGTCTTGATTGTTACTATGTCTCATAAGTACTAAAAATATACATGTTTTTTTTTTTTTTTTTTTTTTTTTTTTTTTTTTTTTAACCAAACATTCTTATTGACTTCGGAGTATTAAACTACTGCAAGTCCCGAATCTGGATCACTGCAGTGTCTTGAAATGCTTTCTTCACGGGAATCAGATCACTCAGGGGCTCGTGTATGACTGGGTAGTCGCTTTTCTGCCTATCATTCGGAAAGATATGTGTGAAGACATTCAAAAATCTTAAGGAGTTTCCACGTAAATTCGAGTAGTTTAAGTTAGTATCACATACACTTTTACGCACCATAAAAATTACCACGACATACAATGACTGTTCTAAAGCCTTTTAAGCCTAATAACTTCACTAGTTAAGCACACACGATTAGTATATATATCATTTTCCAAGGTTGGATCAATTTTCTGTTAAACACAGCATAGAACTTCATACGAAGTAACAGACTTGAAAATTAATTTCATTTCCCTTAAAAAAAAACTTTAAATTCAATCGCCCCAATCACGTCAAAGTCGTCAGGTAAACGGCTATCCTGAAGATCCAATGGATCAACTGGACCGACCACATACAAGTATGTGTCCTTCTTACTAAGTATGACCGACTAATTTTCAGCAACTGAAAGAACACACGTCATAGCTGCACCGGTCACTTTCAGTCTTCCGGTTAATGGCTATCCTCATTCTCTAAGTTGAAACGAGGACCAAAACATATCCTAGGATATGTCCATCAAACTGAGGTAACCGACTCATTTTAAGCAAAAATGACCCATGTTTTTTTTTTTTTTTTTTTTTTTTTTTTTTTTTTTGAAAATCAAAGACATGGTTACTCGGGATTGATCATCCCGTTTAGCTCAATTAGGTTTTGAAATCTAGATTTATCAAACGCTTTTGTAAACAAGTCAGCAAAATTTTCAAGTGTATCAACTTTTTCGATCTTGATCAGTTTCTTCTCAGCACAATCCCGTATGAAGTGATGACGAATGTCAATATGTTTAGTTTTACTGTGCTTCACGGGATTGTTAATTACTGAGATGGCGGCAGTGTTATCAATTAAAATAGGAGTAAGTAAGAAATTCAGACCATAGTCGCGCAATTGTTGCTGAATCCACAAAACCTGAGAGCAGCAGTTGGATGCTGCCATGTATTCAGCTTCGCATGTTGAAATTGCAACTGATGTCTGTTTCTTGCACTGCCAGGAAACTAATCTTCCTCCAAGAAACTGACAGCCTCCTGTTGTTGACTTCCGACTCTGATTACAGCCACCATAATCAGAATCTGTATACGCCACCAGTTCAACGTCTCCCCCCTTTGGGTACCACAACCCTAGTTTCGGCTTGCCCTTAAGATACCGCAAAATCCTCTTCACACCTTTCATGTGAGATTCCTTTGGGTTTGCCTGAAAACGAGCACAAAGACAAACAGAAAACATTATATCGGGCCTAGAAGCAGTTAAATACATTAATGAACCTATTATCGCCCGATACAGAGTAGGGTCCACATCTGCGTCACCATCTGATTCAGCGCCCAATTTGTGATTGACGCAGATTGGGGTGTCATATGGAGAACTGTCCTCCATCTTGAATCTCTTCAGCACATCATGAACATACTTTGTTTGATGAATGAACATCCCATCCTTCTTCTGATCAACCTGCAATCCTAGAAAGAAGGTTAGTTCACCCATAGCACTCATCTCGAATCGTTTCTTCATGACAGCCTCAAAATCCTGACACATGGATACTCTTGATGCAGCAAAAATGATATCATCCACGTAGACTTGAACCAGTAAGAAGTCACATCCTTCTCTCTTCACAAACAGCGTACTGTCAATCAATCCCCTTTCAAAACCATTTTCCAGCAAGTAGTCCGATAACGTTGAATACCAGGCACGAGGTGCCTGATGTAACCCATATAACGCCTTGCTCAACCTGTATACGTGATCCGGAAAGTCTGGGTCAGGAAAACCCGGAGGTTGTTCAACAAACACAACCTCATCAACTTTCCCGTTAAGAAACGCGCTCTTCACATCTAACTGAAACACCTTCATCTTTTTAGATGCAGCAAACGCCAAAAACAATCGAATCGCTTCTAACCGGGCAACAGGAGCGAAAACCTCATTGTAGTCAATACCCTCTTGTTGATTAAAACCTTTAACAACCAGCCTCGCCTTATTTCTCACGATAATCCCCTTTTCATCCCTCTTACACTTGAACACCCATTTCGTGCCTATAGCATGCACATTTCTTGGTTTTTCAACCAAGGTCCAAACTTCCATTTTCTCGAACTGAGCCAATTCTTCTTGCATGGCTTCGACCCACGAGCTGTCCTTTAAAGCCATTTGATAATTCTTTGGTTCAATTTGGCTTATAAAGCAGGAGTACAAACATTCATTCATTATACCCGTTTCTTTTATGCTTGTATAAACACAGGTGTGCTCATTCAAGCTACTTCTGGTTTGTACACTCGAGGACACATCACCTATAACGTTCTCCAAAGGGTGATCTTTGTGAATTCTCGTGGTCGGAACAGCACCGACATGTAAATTGTCTTCCAAGTTCGAAGAGATCTCATCTATGGTTGTTTCTGGCTGAGAGTGAAAAGGATTAATAAACTCATCTTCAGTTGAGGCCGCAGGGGTATCGATAGGATTTGATGTGGAAGGCTGAGATTTTTCTGTCATCTGATGTTGCACTACCTCCTCTTCCTCATCAAAAATCATCTTCGTCACTGCTCTTTCGTCTTCTTCAGAAATTTCCAAAGTAGGTACGTTAAACGACTTAAAAAGTTTAACATAGTCAAACAGCTCAGCAGGTCCATTGCTTGGTTTTGGCGGTTGGTAACTAGTAATGTCGGTGTTACAAACCACCTCCACCTTGCAAGTTGTCGTATTGAAGACCCGTCTGTTGGGAGTCCCAACAACATAACCGACTAGGATTCCCTCATCGGCTACTTCACCAAATTTCGAGTTAGTCTTCAAAATCGAACAAGGAGACCCAAAAGGTTCAAGACCGCACAAGTTGGGCTTCCTTCCGTGCATAAGCTCGTAACAAGTTTTTCCAAGTCTCTTAACGGTTAACACCCGATTCAGAACATAGCAGGCTGTAGCAACTGCTTCAGCCCAGAACATCACAGGAAGCTTTGAGTCTGCCAGCATAGTTCTGGCTCCTTCAATCAACGTTCGGTTCTTCCTTTCAGCTACTCCGTTCTGTTGTGGAGTATACGGAGCGCTGTATTGATGCTCAATACCCTTCTGAAGACAAAAGATTTCCATCTCAAAGTTCTTGAACTCTGTCCCATTGTCGCTTCTGATGAATTTAACTGATTTACTCATGACGTTCTCGACTTTTGTAATCAGATTCTTCACCATCTGAGTCGTCTCGTCTTTCGTTTTCAGAAAATATACCCACGAGTATCGCGAGTAATCATCAGTTATCACCAAGCAGTAAGAAGTACCACCTAGACTTTGTACATTCACCGGACCGAAGAGATCCATATGAAGTAGTTCTAGAGTACCAGCAATTGAGTTGATCGTCTTGGTGAGATGGCTTTTCTTGTGTTGTTTTCCCTTCTTGCACGCTATGCATTTATCTTCAAAGTTAAAACTCTTTAAGGGAACGCCCATCACAAGCCCATTTTTGACAATGAAGTTCATCTTACGAAGATGAATATGTCCCATTCTCCTGTGCCATAATTCTGATTCTGATTCGCTTGCCTTTGTCATTAAACAGGATTCTCCGGTGGCCATTTCAGTAGACCTCATATCCATCACATATGTATTCGTTTCACGTGGAGCTTTCATCACTATCCATTCGTCTGGTATTTGAAAACCAGGCTTCAATACGATCGCTTCATTCTTTGTGAAATGGACAGTGTACTCTTTATCACAAATCTGCGACACACTCAGCAGATTGTGCTTTAATTCCTCCACAAAATTTACGTTTTCAAGTGTCATTCTCCCATTCGACACAGTTCCTCTACCGGTAATCCTTCATCCGCTTTCACCAGCAAAACTAACTCTAGCTCCCTGAACAGGTTTTAAGTCTTGCAACAAGTGTCTGTTGCCTGTCATGTGCCTGGAACAGCCGCTATCTACAATCCAAAGATTGTTTGCAGCCCTGTTCAACTGTTCCTGCACAATAAAACAAAGAGTTAGAATCTTGGGACCCAAGACCAATTGGTCTTGGATCGATACGTCCCGTACCCTGGCTTTCTTAAGTTAGCATCAGGATAATTTCTGTAAGTCCTGTTAGGGAATCTCCCTGCAGATTGTGTGTAATGCCTTCCAAACCTTTGAGAATTGAAGGTGTTATATCTTGAGGTTTGGTTGTAAAAATGAGGTTGGTTTTTATGAAAACTTGAATTCGTTATATTTTGGCATTTTTTAAAGTTTTCATTTTTAGCAGGAACAAAATGATGCTTATTCTCATTTTTATTTGTCTTTACATCTCTAAATCTCGGTTTCAAAGGGCAATCTGCAACTAGATGTCCTAACTTGTTACATCTAAAGCAACATCTACTCTCCATTTTCTTGTCAAATGTTGGTTTGGATGTAGAGGCAGCGTTACCAGCCGTTCGTCTCACATAAGGTGGGACGTACGGATTGAGTGGAGAACTCTTTTTAGAAACTTCATTTTTATCTCCATCGGTGGGTAAACTTACCTTCTCTTTTGTCTGACCAGATTCGGACAACTTATCCGAATCTGATGAGACTGGACTTGAAACAGAAATATTCACACTAGAAACAGGCGAACTTGTTTCGCCACAGTTAACACTTGATTCAACACTTGTAATCTTGATAGGAGTTGTCTGAGAAACCTCGAAATCAACAGATTTCTGAACACTTGGATTATAAGTATAGTTGTGGTTAAAGGGTGGTGGAACTTCATTATATCCAATTCCTCCCCTCTTTGCAGAGGTACCTGGATCACTCACGAGGTGATCAAGGATGGCCGAGGAATTCCTGAACTGCTCAAGTTTGCGGTTCAGTTCCACCACCTTTACCTGGTGGTCAGCAATCTGTTTATCTCGATCAGCAATCACTTTAGTTTTTTCTTCCAAAACTTCATAACTAAGATCAATTATTTCAATTTTCTCAGCAAGTTTAATTTTTAAGCTTTGAACGTCTTTTTCACATGCTTTTATTTTAATTTTATAACTCGTTTCTCTTGCTTTCGTAAAATGGTGATCTTCTTTAATAGTTTTAAAGTCAGCATCTAAATGGACATACTGATCAGTTATTGTTTTAAGTTGCTCAGACAAATTCTCACAACTAGTACAAATAGTTTTAGGACTTACCTCGGAGCGATTATCTTTGTCATTTGCCATGAAAGCGGTTTCTTCTTCATTTGCTTTCTCAATTTCTTCAACCTTCTTACATTCTTCAGCTTCAGACTCAGCCATGTTTGCTTGCTCACCAGAACCACTTGAGCGTTGATTCCAGTTGTACTCTCCTGCCTCTCTGGTCAACATGGCATTTATCTCTCTGTTAACTCCTGAGTGTTGTGTAGGTCGACCTTGTCCTCGTTCAACCCTCTCATTTCTGCATTCCTTGGCAAAGTGCCCGTACTGTTGACAATTATAGCACCTTACTTTGGACTTGTCGAACCCGGGCCGACCACCAACAAACTTTCTCCCCGTCTTATTCATGAAACGCTTGACTCTCCTCACTATCATGGCCATTTGCCATTGCAAATCCATCTCCTCCAGATCATCAGCATCGATCTGGTCATAATCCTCATCCAGAACAGCAGGGTCCACAATCTTCCCCTGGATGTAGTTTTCATAGGAAGCAATAAATGATGCATAGACTGCAAACTGCTCTTCAGCAGATTTTACACTCATAGGCATCTTGGAATAACTATTGCTAGATGCATTTGCAGAAAAACTACTTGTGGATGCTTGAGGCTTTGAAGTACTAGATCCTCCAGCAACGAAACATACATCACCATTCGTGTTTACAGAAACTTTTCCTTCATGAGACGAGTCAGAGCCTGACTCCCCTTTAGAGTAATAAGCAGCAGATTCAGGCCTTGAACTTGAGCCTGAGTTGACCTTTGCACCATACATACCAGGGTCTTGTATCTGATCTGTAGGTGTTTCTTTTCGAACCATATTAAGCTCATAAGTTCTGAGCTTGTTCACTGCCGTTTCAAGATCATAATTAGGAAAGTCTCTGTCTTCCCTCATAAGAACGGTGTACATTTCCCACTTCGGTGGAAGAGCATCGAGAAGTTTTTCAACGATCTCTTCTTCTCGGTAAGCAATCGAATAATTGCTAAGCTCTGTCATTAGATGATAGTATCTGGTGATAATATCATCCAGCGATTCGTTCTTCAAAAATTTGAAGACGGAGAACTGGGTCTTCAAAAGTTTTACCTTCGATGCACGGATACCCACATTCCCCTCGAATCTATTTTCAAGAGCATCCCAAAGCTCTCTTGCAGAAGTGTACTTTCGGAACGTATGGAGAACCTCTTGAGGAAGTGCCATTGTTATCGCAGCATGGGCCTTGCTTTCGGCCTCGTACATTTTCTTTTCTTCCTCCTCCATTTTGCTGTACTTCTTAACCACATCGCGACCTTCGTATTGCGCAGTTGGAGGGATATATCCATCCTGGATGCACACCCACATTTTGGCATCCTGGTATTTGATGTATTGGATGAATCTGTCCTTCCATGCCACGAAGTCAGTTCCCTTCATCAGCCTCGGGGCCTTAGTGGCAGACCCCGCTTCTACTTCCATCTTGACCAAGTCGGAGATATTGATCGACGACATCCTTGCAAAAACCTGAAAAACCTGGAAAAACAAAAAAAATATTAAAACAGCTCAGTTGGCGAAGTTAAGAATAACTTCGCTTGAAGGTTAACTTCGCTGAAAGAGAACTTCGCTGAGATCTTAAATTCGCTTGATTTGGGCGAAGTTAAGAATAACTTCGCTTAGCTCTGGCGAACTTATGAGTTGAGCGAACTTGGGTTTGAAGCGAAGTTGCGGATAACTTCGCTAAGGCGAACTTATGAAGTGAGCGAAGTTGTAGTTAACTTCGCTAATCCTTATATCTTCGCCAAAAACCCTAATTCCAGCGACGGCAACTTCGCCTGAAGAATGGTAACTTCGCCCGATGAACGGTAACTTCGCCCGATGAACAGGGAAGTTTGTTCAGATCTGTTTTCGTCAATCCAGCAGCTCCCGATCAATGCAAAGGCTTGAAAATGACTGTCAAGCACTAGCAAAACTCAATCCCAACAAAAACACGTCCCGCGAATAGGTCAAACGAGACGTTTTCTACACCCGCGTGAAATCCCGAACCTCACAATCGAGCCGATTGGCTCTGATACCAATTGTAGGTTCCTGGACGGATCGTACACGGGATGTCTCTAACAACGCAGGTGCGGAATCCCTGCGTAGGTAGATACGAGTGTAGAGTATGTAGAGATCGAACACACAAGCAATAAACCAACCACGTTATATTGATAACAAACACGTGACCCGAGGTCACCGTTACAGACTATGACACGTAACTCGGTTACTGAAAACTGAAACGAAAACCCTAAACCAACTTGCTAAACTGTTTCGTCTGAAACAGTATATAAACACGACAACTTCGCCACAGGCGAAGTTGTCAATAACTTCGCTAATTCAACAAGTTCGCCATAGCGAACTTGTTGACAACTTCGCGCATTACAAAACAAACATAAACAAAACATAATTACATTACAGACTCGATTACAAATGCTAGACTATGAACTACTGACATACATGTACCAACAATCTTACTCCATAGAGATAGTGCCACAATATCTTTAAATAAAAGATTATGATGCCTAAATCTAGATCGTGAGTTGAGTAATTCTTTTCGTGCACCTTGAGTTGACGAGAGGCATAAGCGATCACTTTATTTCGTTGCATCAGTACGCATCCCAAACCGGAATGAGACGCATCACTAAAGAAAACAAAATCTTCAGTACCTTCTGGCAAGGCTAGTATAGGTGCTTAAGAAAGCTTTCGTTTAAGTATATCGAACGCCTCTTGTTGTTTTGTTCCCCATTCATACTTAATGTTTTTGCGAGTCAAAGAAGTTAGGGGAACGACTATACGAGAGAAATTCTCATTGAACCTTTGATAGTAGCCGGCCAAACCTAAGAAACTTCGGATCTCGGTTGGCGACTTTGGGATCTCCCACTTTGAGATGGCTTCAATTTTAGTGGGATCGACTTGAATACCATTCACATTTATGACGTGTCCAAGAAATTGCCCTTCGTGAAGCCAGAACTCGCATTTTGAGAATTTGGCGTACAACTTCTCGGTTCTAAGCAATTCAAGTAAGGTTCGAAGGTGAGTTTCCTGATCTACCTTAGACTTAGAATAAATGAGTTTTTCGTCTATGAATACGATAAAAAATTTATCCAAGTAAGGCTTGCAGATTCGATTCATGATATCTATAAACGCAGCTGAGGAATTAGTAAGTCCCAATGGCATGACCGTGAACTCATAATGTCCATACCTTTTTTGGAATGCGGTTTTTAAGATATCTTCGGATTGGACTTTGAGTTTATGGTAACCAAAGCAAAGTTTAGTTTTTGAAAAATAACTAGCACCTTGGAGTTGGTCAAAAAGATCGTCTTTTTGAGGGAGTGGATAACGATTCTTGATTGTGACTTTGTTGAGAGCTCGGTAGTCGATACAGATGCGCATTGATCCGTATTTCTTCTTGAAAAATAAAATTGGTGCTCCCCACAGTGATGAACCTGGTCGGATGAAGCCTTTCTCAAGCAGTTCGTCAAGTTGTTTCTTCAATTCTTTCATTTCGGTTGGAGCTAGTCGAAAAGGAGCTTTGGCGATCGGAGCAGTACCGTGAATAAGATCGATCCTCAACTCTACTTCACGATCGGGAGGGATTTGTTGGTGCATAATGTCAGTAGTTCAGTATCTAGTGTTTTGTATGTGTCTGTAATCATGTTAGATTGTTCGTTTTGGTTTTGGATATTGTGTCACACAAGTTCGCCTGGGATGTAGGCGAACTTGTAGACAAGCGAAGTTGTGACAACTTCGCCTAGTCTGTTAGGCGAAGTTGTAGAGGATTATATATCCTCACTTCGGCTTGGTTTTTGTTAAGTTTTTGGGGAGAACGTGTAAGTGATAATTGAGATCACGTGTTGAAGTGTTGCAATACAACGTGTTTATTAGTATTGTAACGTGTGCTTGTGTATAGTCTCAACATATTACATATCTTACGCTCGTATCGTATTACGTGGGGATTCCGCACCCTCGTGTTACGAGATACTCCTGTGTAGATCCGGCTAGGAACCTACAATTGGTATCAGAGCGTTTGCTCATGATTGTGTGGTTCGGGATTATCACACGGGTGTTAAGATTGTTTCGTTCGACTATTCGCGGAATGAGTTTACATTGAAATACCTCGTATTTGTGTCTTACCCATCTCCCACCATCAAATATAACCCATTACACCTTTTCATACCTCGCAATACATCCAATTAAAACCTGCAAAAAACCTCGTGTTCATCAGGCGAAGTTGCCATCACTGTTCATAGGGTTTAAGCGAAGTTATAGATCAAGCGAAGTTATAGATCAAGCGAAGTTGAGTATAGCGAAGTTGAGAAGCAGCGAAGTTAAGTACGCGAAGTTATATTAACTTCGCCATCTGATTACTGTTTAAAAAAAAATTTAATATTTGTTTATTTCAAGTCGTGGTACTTTCAACTATGACTTCAATAAACATTACAGAACTGGTAAAAATGGAGGTTGAAGCCGGTTCAGCAACTAAGGCTCCAAAAATGCTTAAGGGTACCGATTTCGTTGCATGGAAAGATCGGTTTGAACAGTACGTGAAGTATCAAGACGCTAAGATGTGGGTTTGCATTCAATATAGATACATTCCACTAACATCCTTGTTTGAAGGTCGTGATCAAATTAAGAAGTACATTAAGATGGAAGAGGAGGAAAAGAAAATGTATGAGGCAGAGAGTAAAGCTCATGCAGCAATAACCATGGCTCTTCCACAAGAGATTCTTCATACCTTCAAGAAGTACAAAACTGCTAGAGAGCTATGGGAAGCACTAGAAAATAGATATGAACGTAATGTGGGGATACGTGCCTCCAAGACAAAGTTACTAAAAACTCAATTCTCTGTATTCAAGTATTTGAAAAATGAATCACTTGACGATATCATCACCAGATATTATCACTTGATGACCGAACTTAGTAATTACTCCATTGAATACAAGGAAGAAGAGATAGTAGAGAAACTCCTTGATGCTCTTCCACCGAAATGGGAAATGTACACGGTTTTGATGAGAGAGGATAATGACTTTGCCAATATTGATTTGGAAACAACAGTCAATAAGTTACGAAATTTTGAACTTAACATGGTTCAGAAGGAGACACCAACTGATCAGGTTCAGGATCCGGGAATGTATGGTGCGAAAGTCACTCCAAGTTCAAGTTCAAAATCAGAATCCACTGCCTACTACTCAAAGGGAGAATCAAACTCAAACTCAACTCGTGATGGTCATGTGACTCTTAATATGGATGGTGACGTATGTTTCGTAGCTGGAGGTAGTAATTCTTCAAAACCTCAAGCCACAACAGGAAATTTCTCGTCAAATGTTCCGAGCTACAACTACTCACAGATGCCCATGAGTGTTAAATTAGCTGAACAACAGTTTGCTCTTTATGCATCCTTCATTGCATCTTATGAGAACTACATCAAAGGTAAAATAGTCGACCCTGCAACTTTGGATGAAGACTATGATCAGATCGATGCTGATGATTTGGAGGAGATGGATCTGCAGTGGCAGATGGCTATGATAGTAAGAAGGGTAAAGAGATTCATGAAGAAAACGGGTAGAAAGTCGGTTGGAGACAGACCAGGGTTTGATAAATCAAAGGTTCGATGTTACAACTGTCAACAGAATGGTCACTTTGCTAAGGAATGTACAAATGAGAGAGTCGAACGAAGTCAGAACAGGCCTGCACAACAGAATGGGGAAGGTAGTGAGAATAGAGCTATGGTATCTAGACAGAATGGTGGATACAACTGGAATATACAAGTTAAGGAAGTGTTTGAACAGGCTAATTTGGTAAACATTGAAACTGGAGGAAGTGAGAGGGAGACGAGAGAAAATCAAGCATATATGGCAGAAGTGAACGATCAGCTCTCTGAGGTAAGTTCTGAACCTCATTGTATACAATGTGAAAATCTGTCTGAACAATTTGAAAACAGTAACTGATCAGTTTATTAGTTTGGAAGCACAATTTAAAACGTTAAAAGAAGATCATCACTACACTAAAATTAGAGAAAACAGTTACTCGGTAAAAATAAAAGCTAGTGAAAAGGATATCAGAAGTCTTAAAGCAAGTCTAGCTGATAAAATACAAGTAATTGACCTTAGTTATGAAGTGTTAGAAGAAAAAACCAAACTAATTGCTGAAAAAGATAAACAGATAGCTGATTACCAGGTAAAAGTGGTGGAACTAAACATAAAAATTGAACAATTTAGAAATTCTTTAGCAATGCTTGATCACATCATAAGTGTCCAACGTTCCCCAGTTGACAAAGGGGGAATTGGATTTTCTGAAGTTCCACCACCGTATAACAATAACTATACTTATAATCCTAGTAATCAGAAATCTGCTGATGTTGAGATTAGTCAGACAGTTCCAGTCAAAATTTCAACTAAAGAACCTGAAGTTGATAAGAGCGAAACGAGTAAGCCAATTTCTAATGTTAAGATTTCTGTTCCTAGCTCTGTCTCATCAAATTCGGACAAGTCATCCGAATCGGGTGAGATAAAAGAAGAGGTAGTGTTACTAAAACGTGGGGAGGAATATAAGCTTGATGAAAAGAATTCTTCCCTAAACCCGTTCGTCCCACCATATGTAAGACGAACGGGTAGTAATGCAACCTCGACCTCTACAACAACTGTTAAGATGAGAGTTGAACACAAAAGTTGTTTCAGATGTAATCAAGTAGGACACCTTATTGCTGATTGTCCTCTAAACTAGAGAAAAGTTAGAGGTATGAGGCATCCGAATACTGACAATAAAATGAATACTAATTATAATAACGGTAAGAATGTGAACACACCAAATTTCAAACATTGGTCTAATCCAAGATTTCAAAGAAATCGATCTCAGTTTTTCCCAGTTAACAACCAAACCAACAATTATAACTCAGTTAATTCACTAAGGTTTGGATGGCCTCATAGTCAATCCTCGAGAAGGTTTCCTTTCAGAACTTACAGAAATCATTCTCAAACTGACTTTGGGCAACCAAAGTACTGGATGCCGGCAACAGATTTAATCGACCCAAGACCAGTAGGTCTTGGGTCCCCAGATTTTAATCTTTTTCTCTAATTGTGCAGGAACAGTCGAACAGGGCTGTAAACAATCTGTGGGTTGTGGATAGTGGCTGTTCCCGGCACATGACTGGTAACAAGAAATTGTTACGTGATTGGAAACCTGTTCAAGGAGGTAGGGTTAGTTTCGCTGGAGAGAGTGGAGGTAGAATCAGTGGTATTGGAACTGTGACGAATGGAAAAATGAAGTTAGAGAAGGTGAATTTTGTAGAAGAATTGAAGCATAAGTTGCTGAGTGTATCACAGATTTGTGACAAAGAGTACACGGTGCATTTTACTAAAAACGAGGCAATCGTCCTTTATCCTGGTTTCAAGATACCAGAGGCATGGGTGGTAATGAGAGCTCCAAGAGAAAAGAATACGTATGTAATGGATATGAGGTCAACTGAGATGACAACAGAAGAATCATGTCTTCTGTCAAAGGCAACTGAGTCTGAGTCAGAGTTATGGCATCGAAGAATGGGACATATACATCTTCGCAAGATGAATTACATTGTCAAGAATGGGCTGGTTCTTGGTGTTCCCTTAAAGAATTTTAACTTTGAAGATCAATGCTTGTCGTGCAAGAAGGGAAAACAACACATAAAACCTCATCACTCCAAGAAGGTTAACTCAATTGACAGTACCCTAGACCTACTTCACATGGATCTCTTTGGTCCCGTGAATGTAAAGAGTCTAGGTGGAACGTCATACTGCTTGGTTGTAACCGATGACTACTCTCGATACTCTTGGGTATATTTTCTGAAGGCAAAAGATGAGACAGTTCAGTTGGTAATTAACTTGATTACCAAGGTTGAGAATATTGTTGGGCGAAAGGTTAAGTACATCAGGAGTGATAATGGTACAGAGTTCAAGAACTACCAGATGGAGATGTTCTGCTTACAGAAAGGGATAGACCATCAATACAGCGCCCCGTATACTCCGCAACAAAATGGGGTAGCTGAGAGGAAGAATAGAACGCTAATTGAAGGAGCCAGAACCATGCTGGCAGATGCTAAACTTCCCGTGGTGTTCTGGGCTGAAGCTGTTGCCACAGCCTGTTATATCCTTAATCGTGTTTTAACTGTTAAAAGATTAAATAAAACTTGTTATGAACTCATTCATGGTAGAAAGCCAAACCTGAATGGTCTTGAACCTTTCGGGTCCCCATGTACGATATTAAAGACAAACTCAAAATTTGGTGAAAAAGTCGACGAAGGTATTTTAGTCGGATATGTTGTTGGGACACCCAACAGAAGAGTCTTTAATTTATCGAACAACAAGGTTGATGTTGATGAGAACAGATTCTGTATGACGAGGAGGAGAATATTGTGCAACGTCCGCGATACGACGAAAGTCAACCTTCCTCATCAAGTACCGTTGATACTCCTGCTGCCTCTACTGAAGAAGAATTCTACAACCCATTTCACTCTCAACATCAATCACCCACTGATGAACTCTCTTCGAATTTAGAAAACCATCTGGAAGTCGGTCCGATTCAGATTACTGCAATTCACAAAAATCACCCTTTGGGGAATGTGAAAGGTAATCTGTCTGACGGTGTTCAAACAAGAAGAAGCTTGGATGAACACACATGTGTTTACACAAGCATTAAAGACATAGGTATCATAAATGAATGCTTGTGCACCTGCTTCATCAGCCAGGTTGAACCGAAGAATTATCAAATGGCTCTAAAGGATAGTTCGTGGGTCGAAGCCATGCAAGAAGAGTTAGCTCAGTTCGAAAAGATGGAAGTATGGAAATTAGTTGAAAAACCAAAGAATGTAAATGCTATTGGTACAAAGTGGGTTTTTAAATGTAAGAGATATGATAAAGGGATAATCATAAGGAACAAGGCAAGGCTGGTAGTAAAAGGGTTTAATCAGCAAGAAGGAATCGACTACAACGAAGTGTTTGCACCAGCGGCAAGATTGGAGGCAATTCGACTATTCCTGGCATATGCTTCACACAAAGAGATGAAGGTGTTCCAGTTAGATGTGAAAAGTGCCTTTCTTAATGGTAAAGTCGATGAGGTGGTGTACGTTGAACAGCCTCCGGGTTTCCTTGACCCAGATTTTCCTGATCATGTGTACAAACTGAGTAAAGCTCTATATGGGCTACATCAGGCTCCTCGTGCCTGGTACGCAACTCTGTCTGATTACTTGCTTGAGAATGGGTTCGAAAGAGGAAAGATCGATAGCACGCTGTTTGTCAAGAGAAAAGGGGGTGATCTTCTACTCGTTCAAGTCTATGTGGACGACATCATTTTTGCTGCATCAAGAGTCGCCATGTGTCAGGAATTTGAAGCAGTCATGAAAAAGAGGTTTGAAATGAGCGCCATGGGCGAATTAACTTTCTTTTTGGGATTGCAGGTAGATCAGAAGAAAGATGGGATGCTTATTCATCAAATAAAATATGTCCAGGATGTGCTCAAACGCTTCAAGATGGACAATAGCACTCCATTTGATACTCCAGTTTGCATCAACCACTAACTGGGTGCTGATTCTGACAGTGATGAAGACGTGGATCCCACCCAATATTGAGCAATCATAGGTTCTTTAATGTATTTAACTGCATCTAGACCTGATATTATGTTTGCAGTTTGTCTTTGTGCTCGTTTTCAGGCAAGCCCGAAGGAATCTCACATGAAGGGAGTGAAGCGAATATTGCGGTATCTCAAAGGCAAGCCTAGGTTGGGATTGTGGTACACGAAAGGGGGAGAACTGGATTTGGTAGCTTATAGAGATTCTGACTATGGAGGTTGCAATCAGAACAGGAAGTCAACAACCGGTGGATGTCAGTTTCTGGGAGGAAGATTGGTGTCGTGGCAGTGCAAGAAGCAGACCTCAGTAGCCATTTCCACCTGTGAAGCAGAGTACATGGCAGCATCGAACTGCTGCTCCCAGGTTCTTTGGATACAACAGCAATTGCGCGATTACGGTCTGAATTTCACTCAAACTCCTATTTGCATTGATAACACTGCTGCAATCTCAGTAACTAACAATCTCGTCAAACACAGCAAAACTAAACATATTGACATTCGTCATCATTTTATACGGGATTGTGCTGAGAAGAAATTAATTGTGCTTGAAAAGGTTGATTCTTTGAATAATTTCGCCGATCTTTTTACTAAAGCGTTTGACCGATCCCGTTTTCAAAATCTTGTTGAGCTAAACGGGATGATCAATCCCGAGTAACCTTGTTTTTCGTTTTTCTTAAAAAAAACCATCACTATCGCTTAGAATTATGTCGGTTGCTTCAGTTTGAAGGACACATCATGTTTGGTCCTTACTTCTACTAGTAGATTATGAGGATAGCCATTAACCAGATGACCGAAATTGACCGGGGCGGTTTATGATGGGTTTTTATTCTTTCGCTGAAAAGTAGTCGTTCATACTTAGTTAGAAGGACACGTACTCGTATGTGTTCGGTCCAGCTGATCCATTGGATCTTCAGGATAGCCGTTTACCTGAAGACTTTGACTTGATCGGGGCGATAGAATTTAAATTTCTTTTTAAGGGAGATGATATAATTTTCAAATCTATAACTTCATAAGAAGTTTTAATACAATGTTTAAAAGAAAATTGATCCAAACTTTGGAAAGTGATAGAAAAACTATTTCTGTGTGCCTAACTGGTGAAGTTATTAGGCCTAAAAGACTCTAGAACAGTCATTGTATGTTATGGTAGCTTTTTATGGTGCGTAAAAGTAGAAGTGATACAAACTAAATTTCCTCGATTTAATGTGGAGACGCATTCTGAGTTGTGCATGTCTCCATATACATCTTTCCGAATGATAGGCAGAAAAGTGATTACCCAGTCATACACGAGCCTGTAAGTGTTCTGATTCCCGAGAAGATAAATGTCAAGTACCTGCAGTGATCCAGATTCGGGACTTGCAGTTGTCTATAATTTGAAGCTGTATTTGTATCCTTATATAAAAAAAATGTTGTTAAGCCTTTAGAGCTTATGTTATTTCAAATATCAATCAAGAGGCAAGAAAGAGAACGGGAAGAAGACTCTAAAGATCGAGATATACTTACTGTTTAATCAGATACTACGGGTCGAGGTCAACTCGGGGTGACTTGGGGAAAGCCAAATACGCTTTGAGAATAGATAGGAGGCATCACAATCTCTCATGTGATGTCCATCTAAAGTTTGAGCTTAATTGAACCTAATCCGTATCACAGAAGCGATGAAAACCATACTAAGTTTTATACCTGCTTACAACCTGTTTCTTTATGTCATAATACCGCTGAACATGGATCTATTTGACAGCCACTTAATTAGTATGATTCCCGTTCGGATCTTTTCTAAAACATGCAGGCTCACGTCAAGACTGAAATTTGATCCCGTTTATTTAATTACTAAAATTTTCATTGCATTTTTGTTTTATGGTTTAAAACTCGGTTACTTGGTTCTTTGATCGTAAAGTTTAAACCTTTAACGGAATATTTTAAAAGACAGTAGCTTTTTTATCAAATTTATAAGGGCCTGTTTTGTAAATACAATAGGCAAAGTTGTTCAGGAGCGAAGTTAAGGGTAAGCGAAGTTAACCTTAACTTCGCCTGACTATTTTCAAACCTATATATAAGGGTCAACTTGGTCAAACACTCTACAATATATCAGAAACCCAGCGAACTTATATCTCCTACTAACCCTCGGCGAACTTAATCCTCGAATCGAACCTAGTTATTATCTGTTTCCAATCCGTGTTAAAGGTGTGTAGGCTCGGTATGACATGTAATTCTTGTCAATGGTGTTAATCAGAAGTCTTTTTGGTCCGATTCGTGACTTCGGTCATGCAACCCTTTAAACACCCGATAATCAATCTGTTTCTAAGTGTTCGTAACTCATTTGATCGTCTAGATCTCCATAGTAACATCTTTTCATGTTTTCAATCACAAAAACACCAAACAAACCATGATCGGACCTCTGTGTTACGCCGTTTCAGATTCAGGCGAAGTTAGCTTTAGGCGAAGTTGTTCTCAACTTCGCCCTAGGCATAACTTCGCCTGCTCATAATTAATTAATTAATTAATTAGTCTGGTTTTTCTCAGGCGAAGTTAGGGTTAGGCGAAGTTATACTCAACTTCGCCTTATGCATAACTTCGCCTGCTGCTAATCTTATTTAATTTAAAAGTTCTAGTTTGTTATCAGGTGAAGTTATGTTTAAGGCGAAGTTGTACTCAACTTCGCCATATGGTTAACTTCGCCTGCACATAAGATGTTATCATAACTTCGCTTATGGTACCAAGCGAAGTTTGATCTGCTTTGTCGATGTTCTAACTTAGACCGTTTGTTGTGCAGATATGGCTGTTGTTGCAGGAGCTGGTGGTGCTGGTGGTGACGAAGGTGGTGATAACAACCGACAGTTCTTTACGAGTCACAACATGTACATTACTTTGGATCCGGATGCTAGTGGTATCGACGACTATCACGAGATCATCTCCTTCCTCGTTCGCTCACGAATTTTTCACGCCATCACTACAACTCTCCCCATTTCTCTACCGAATATAGAAGATTTCTGGCGAACGGTAGAATATGACTGTAGAGTTGAGCCTCCGGTTGTGCGCGCCACAGTGAACAATCAGGAGGTGCAGTTCTCAGCAGATCAGATCAGAGTCGCTTTGCAGTTCGGGACTGAAACTAGAGATGATCCTACAGATTTTTCAGCTCCATTCAGAGATGGTGCATTTTTACGTATGGGCTATTCGGGTCCTTTGGGTGACACTCAAAGGCGAAAGGGATTCTTGCTGGATCAGTGGCGTTTTCTGATGCATGTGATGATTGTGTGCATGTCGGGTCGTAAAGCTGGTACTGACGGTATGGGGGTAACGATGCAGTCTGCTATGACAGCCCTGACTTACAACAAGCCCTACAGCCTCAGTCAGATGGTGTTTTATGAAATCGATCGTCAGAGACGCGCGGTCGCTCGTGAAAGATTTTTTAATGTACCCCAGATTCTTATAGATGATTTTGAATCATGTAGCACCTATGCTACCTCAACGACGTCCCATCCATTATGTTGAGAGTGTAAGTAAGAGGATCTTTGCGCAAGTTGGTGCATTTTGTGACCGTCGCTATGCAATTCTGACCAGCGGAACGCCACAGGCGAAGTTAGCACAACTTCGCCTTAGGCGAAGTTAGAACAACTTCGCCAACGGCGAAGTTGTAACAACTTCTGCCTTAGGCGAAGTTATCACAACTTCGCCAACGGCGAAGTTAGCACAACTTCGCCTACTGAAGCCCAGGCCCGTGAATGTTTGTCTATATATAGTTGTGTCTTGTTTAGTTTTAGGAATCTAGAAATCAGTGTGTGTTTGAGCAGCTTGTTTATTGAGAGAGAGTAAGAGACTAGAGTCGTGTGAGACGACCCGAGGTAGAGCTCACCTCGGGTCAGTCGTGTTTTCTGTTTTTGTTACGGTATGTAACGTGATTATTTTATATATGAATCTGCAGATTTGTTTATCCCGTTCTAGTATTTGTTTGTGTATTTGATCGTGTACGTGTTTGTGTTATTCGTCTGTACACCATAAACGAGTCTAGGAGGATTCCGCACTCCTAGACCTCGTGTGGATCTCGTATCGATCGGCGACGCCCCGGGGGGACTTACAAGTGGTATCAGAGCCTTAGGCTTTTACGCTATGGTTCGAGATCTGCGTTTTGGTGTTTCTGGCACGTTTCTGTGCGTTTCTGGCCGAACAGTTCTTCAGGCGAAGTTAATTGTTCATCAGGCGAAGTTGCTGTTCATCAGGCGAAGTTGCCGTCACTGTTCGTAGGGTTTCAGCGAAGATATAAGGAGAAGCGAAGTTATGAACAGGCGAAGTTGACTTCTCGGCGAAGTTATTGCCAGGCGAAGTTATAGCCAGGCGAAGTTATGGCCAGGCGATGTTAACTTTAGGCGAAGTTAACGAGAGAAAAAAAAAATAAAAAAAAAAAAATAAAAGAGTATTTTGGTGTTTTCGTCTGTATGGCCAGGTGTACACGATTATTGTGAGACCGAAGATGTTGTTCCGTCAACGAGTGATCTTGTTATCTTTTGGTTTTACGTGTGAACAAATACGTGTCAACTCTGATTTGGAGTTGAGGTTGTGAATGGGTTATTGTTTGTAACTGGATATTGACACATATTCGGGTGTTTGTGGGCAAGGAAATTGTTGTTGTTCGTGGTGACCAACCGAAGAAAGTCAAATTGAACTGAAGGTTTTTCGTCATTACTGGATTGCGGTCAGAGCATATTTTTTATGTTATTTTCAAGGCGTTCGAGAATTGGATCCTGAAACGTGATGCTTATTTATTAGAGTGAAGATTCTGGAACAAGTTGGATTTAACCGGAAATTAAAGTGTTTATGTTCCTGATAGTTATCCCTGGTGATTGAAGATGCTTCAGATTATTTAATGGTCGTGTGTTAGATTGGTTTTGTGATGAAATTGATCACTTGATGTTGAGTAGTTGAAGATTAATCCTTATCGTATGCCGACGAGTTGGTGAAGTTGTGGAGGAAGCCCAACTTCATGTGTTGGTGAAGTCAGATGGACTCACGTGATTGGTTGAGATGATCTATTGGCACGAGGATGCATGCATTACAAAGACCTCAATCGTTATAGTCGGAGAAGCTTACACTGAAGGGGAGATCTGATATGGAAGACGCTGGGTGATTGGTAGATTTGTGAAACTACAGGACAGTTTCAGACACGGCTGGTTGACTGCAAACAGAAGATCATCAGTTAAGAGGGAGTCTGTTGGTGCATGTTTTGTAACAGATGATCTTTCGTGTTTGTTAGAATTGAGAGCAACGGTCAAAGGGGAGACTGTTGGTGCATTTTGTGACCGTTGCTATGCAATTCTGACAAACACGAAAGATCATCTGTTACAAAACATGCACCAACAGGGACTGAAACTAGAGATGATCCTACAGATTTTTCAGCTCCATTCAGGGATGGTGCATTTTTACGTATGGGCTATTCGGGTCCTTTGGGTGAAACTCAAAGGCGAAAGTGATTCTTGCTGGATCAGTGGCGTTTTCTGATGCATGTGATGATTGTGTGCATGTCGGGTAATAAAGCTGGTACTGACGGTATGGGGGTAACGATGCAGTCTGCTATGACAGCCCTGACTTACAACAAGCCCTACAGCCTCAGTCAGATGGTGTTTTATGAAATCGATCGTCAGAGACGCGCGGTCGCTCGTGAAAGATTTTTTAATGTACCCCAGATTCTTACAGATGATTTTGAATCATGTAGCACCTATGCTACCTCAACGACGTCCCATCCATTATGTTGAGAGTGTAAGTAAGAGGATCTTTGCGCAATGTAGGTCGTCAAGCGCACGTAGCAAACCAGAGCTTCGTCCGCGGCACACTCCATTGTTTGGTTATTTGGTGAACCCTGCTTATATTGCTCCTCGTGGAGATGAATTTCGGGACCCGGCACAGCAACAGGCTGATGTTCCTCAACCACCACCTGTGGTACAGCAGGCTTTACCTGCTGATCCTGTTGCAGCTCCAGAGGAACAGGTAGATCTTGAAGCTGCTTTTGGTGGCCAAGGGTTCTTTGATATGGAGCAGATTGATCCAGCTGCAGAGGTTCAAGCACCAGAAGCTGAGGCATCTGGTGTGAATGTTTCGATGGTAGCTACGTCTGTAGCGGATTCTGAGAGAACCGACTCTGACTCCTCCGCTGACGATGTCGCTGAAGAACGACAGATTCTGGTCACACAAGAAAGAATACATGGTAAGAGAAAGAAAGACTCAGATAACAGTGAATCTAACTTCGAGGAGGAGTTAGACCAGTTGATACGTCGATCAAAGAGGGCCAGAACTGGTGAGGGTTCGGGAGCTGGTGAAAGCTCAAGGGTGGTTCGTTTCTCTCCACCCTCGTTATCTGGTATGACCATGGTTCCGGCTTCGATGACTGTAACAGTACCGATCACCTCCAGTGTTCCCGTGGTGACATCATCATCATTTGGTATTCCACCAACCACGTTTCAGTTTTCGGCTCCGGAGATAGTTTCCTTGCCACCTCCTACTCTTACTCCATCGGAGGTTGTTGCAAGATTTGTTGAGTCGACGTTGGTTGCTACTGCGGGGTTATCTGTCACAATACCACCTGCGGTTACTACTCAGCCTACTTCTGATACTCCAGCCAGTATGGGAATACCTCCACCTTATGCTCAAGACGTTTCTCACATGCGTTTTGATTTTGATGCTACATTGTCTGATTCTGAAAGGATAGCTGCTCTTGAACGGGTCGTTGCTGAACAGTCGAGAATAAATCTAATCCAGACACAAGCTATCCAGCGCCTTGTAGTAGAAAATCAGATCCAATCGTCCCTCCTTGTTGAACACGGTAAACTTTTTGATGCTCTAAAGCAGTTCTTAGCATCTCAGGGGGAAACGAGCTGCAAGGGCGATGAGTTGAGAACAAAGAAAAGTTATGATAGAGACGATGATCCCAATGCATCAAAAGGTGCAGGTGGTGAGTTGCCAAGAACTGAACAAACTCTTGGGACTTCCACATCTCAGGGGGAGTCAACTGGTACAGCAGATGGATCAGGTGGTGAAGATGTTGTGGTTGTGGATGATGAGGAAACGTTGGGTGATGATGATGTGGGTGATGACGATGTGTTACCTGTTGAAGAGATTGAAAAGATAGGTGAACAGATTGTGATCGATAGTGAGATTGAAGAGGGTGAGATTGTGGATGACAGTGTAGAACATGATATTCCAGGCGTTGACTAAGTAATTGTGAGTCAAGATATGGATGTGACAGATGAGTCTGAGTGGGAAGAGCAGCCGAGATGGAAAGAAGGCTACGCTCAGTGGTTTGTAAAGACAAAGAAGCCAGCGGTTCCTACAATGTTCAAAAAGAGTTACAATATCAAAGGGTATGCTGAGTCGAAGAAGGGTATTATATGCTGGTTGTATGATGAGTAGTTGAGATTATTTGTGATTAAACGCTTTGAAGGGATTCAGTACTTTAAGAGGATGTTGAGATCTTTGAATACCTTGCCTGAGTGTGAGGTGAAGGATTTGGCTAAATTGGGGTTGATTAATAGAAGTGATGATAATATGGCCAGAATAATTAGGAAGATTGTGTGGAAAGAAAGTGTGAAAGAGAAAAAGTTTGAGTTGTTAAAGCCGCAGAAAGGGAAGCTAGTTGAAGATAAGGAAAGAGGAATGCGAGATGATGGCAAACCTTGGATGGTAATGAAATATAAGCCGGTTCGGTGTTTGAAAGAAGTGCCGATGAAGACAATGCCCAAGGATGTTTTAAAGAATCTAAAGTGGTGGTATGTTGATAGCCAAACAGCTGAAGCGGTTATGAAAGATGAAGATGAACAAGAAATTCTGAGAGTGTATGATCCCATGCACTTGGTAAATTTGTCTCAAGCTGACTTGCATGTACTAAACGATAAGAAGATATTTTATATTCCTGCATGGAAAGATGAAGCCAAGAAGTACCAGAGGGTGGTCTCTGTTTGTGTAAGAGAGGGTGTTCATGCTTGAAGACGGGTGACACGAGACTGTTGGGATTACTAGACACGAGAATGAAGATAGAGATATGAATCTACTGCCAAGGGGGAGTCTGTTGGTGCATAATGTCAGTAGTTCAGTATCTAGTGTTTTGTATGTGTCTGTAATCGTGTTAGATTGTTCGTTTTGGTTTTGGATATTGTGTCACACAAGTTCGCCTGGGATGTAGGCGAACTTGTAGACAAGCGAAGTTGTCACAACTTCTCCTAGTCTGTTAGGCGAAGTTGTCGAGGATTATATATCCTCACTTCGGCTTGGTTTTTGTTAAGTTTTTGGGGAGAACGTGTAAGTGATAATTGAGATCACGTGTTGAAGTGTTGCAATACAACGTGTTTATTAGTATTGTAACGTGTGCTTGTGTATAGTCTCAACGTATTACATATCTTACGCTCGTATCGTATTACGTGGGGATTCCGCACCCTCGTGTTACGATATACTCCTGTGTAGATCCGGATAGGAACCTACAGGATTCCAAGAAGTTTGTCGGGAAAAACATCGGAATAATCGGAAACAATTGGTACTTCTTTTATTTCTTTGGCTTTGGATTCTTCGGTAACGTAGGCCATGAATGCTAAGCATACTTGGTTTAAACATTTGTTAGCCCTACACATTGAGATTATGCTAACTTGACCAGCGTCTTTGTCCCCTTCAATTCGAATGGTTCGTTTATCAGGGGATCGAAGTTCAACATTTTTCCTATTGCAAATGATACGAGCATGGTTGTCGGATAACCAATCCATACAAAGTACAATATCAAAACCAGCAAGAGTCATTAGTAGCAATTGGATGTGCATAATATAACCGGTATAAAGAATTTTTCCGTTTTCAAAGGCTTCGGAGATTTTGACTATTTCACCACTGGCGGTCTCGACGCTTAGAGTTTTATTTAGTTTTGTTAAAGGTTCATTTAATAGATTACAAAATTTATAATCTATAAAACTTAAATTGGCACCTGAATCAAACAAAACTCTAGCATAGGTGTCGTTGACTAGAAATATATCGGTGATGGTTTCCGGCATGTCAACCGCCTTTTTGGTATCGAGGACGAAAACTCTTGCATTGCCTTTCTTGGCTTGACCACTTCCACCCGAACCACCAGTCGCGGGTATGTTCTTTGGGCACTCAAAGCCTAAGTGTCCCATTTCCTTGCAATTGTAGCAAGTCATCGTTTTTTTCTAGCAGTCGGCCGCTGCGCGGCCGGGTTTGTGACACGAATCACAAGCACTAGTGGTTGAAGACCGAGTATAACGGCATTGCCCCTTGTGTTGCTTTTTGCACATCTTGCAGAACGGGGAATTTGAATTGAATCCAGTTCGGTTTTGGTTTACGCCTTTGCCCTTGAATCGGACTCTTCCTCCAGTCCTCCTTTGGTCGCTGGTAAACACAACCTTCTTGTCTTCCTCCTTGTTGCGGACTACGCCGCCCATCAGATAACCAACTAACTCCATCGCAGAGTCAGCAATTTGAGGGAGATGAGATCGTACCATATCATGGATTTCCCGCGGCAGTTCCCAAATATATCTGGTGACCTTGCTGGATTCAGGGTTAACCAGCTGAGGAACTAGGCGACAATATTTGTGGAACTTAGTATTATATTCACGCAGCTTTGTTCCTATGACCTTATGATTGAGAAATTTTGTCTGAATCTGGTCAGTTTCATGCACAGGGCAGAATTTTATCATTATCATCTCCTTGAACTCTTCCCATGAAAGATTGTACAACACTTGTCGTCCCTTACTCAGAATCAACGTATTCCACCATTCTAAGACTTCGCCCTTGAACATTTGGGTAGAGTATTGAATCATTTCCTGTTCCGAACACTTGCTTATGATTACAATCAACTCCATCTCCTCAAGCCATCTAACAGTCGCAATGGCGCCTTTGTCGCCATAAAATTCCTTGAGTCCGAAATACTTGAAATCTTTGAACGAGCAACTATCGTTTTTTTCAATTTCTTAAACTTTTGCTTAACCTCAGCATCGACATTTGCTTCTTGAACACTCTCTTCTACATGAGATGGTTTAGGACAGGATTTGACATATTTACGAGAAGGTTCAATGGATTGAGAATTCCTAGACTGTGTTGGATTCGTTCCTAACAGCTTCTTTTATCATTTGTTGGATTTGGTTCATATATTTGTCGGAAATATTCTCTTCTTGTTCTTTCTTGTGATCTTTCCATTTTTCTTTTCTTTAATCAGCTTCTTTTCGAGAAGCTTCAGTGTTATTACTTTGTTGCGACATTTTCTTTTCTTTTTCAACGTTTTCTTTTTAACTGAAATTTAACAAATTTCTTTTCTAAAAACACGCATTTTATCTATTTCACAAATACATATACATATATATATATATATATATATCATAAGATGATATATATATATATTTACAACATCTATAAATATATATATATATCGTTTACTCGATATATATATGCACCATCCTTATTCACATAATGTTTCAACGTTCTCTAGTACACATATTACACATAAAAACAAAGTTACATCAAAGCTACATTTAAACACAAACAATTCTTCAACACACCACAGTCGCCTCCCTTCATCTATTCAATCCTTGATAAAATTCTTCACCATTTTTATCATTTTATTACATTTTCGCAGAAGTTTTTCTCCCATCTTCTTTTTCTTCTTTCCATCCACTGCTATCTTCTTCCTTAAGTCATCGGTTTCATGCAAGGCTCGGTCCAAATGCTCATCTTGTGATTGAGGGATCTCGTTTGGGTACCCATACTTTGGCGGCGGATGCATATAAGGATCAACAGATCCATAACTCAAGTTCTTTTGGAAGAAAGGTTGCACACATCCTTTTCCAGGCGGGCAATCACAGTTGGATGGTTCCTCCATTGGTGTTGTCACTTCATTGGGGTTTTCTGGTTCTTCTTCTTCAGATTCTTCTTCTGGATCCTCTTATTCATCAAGGTCCTCTTCCTCCATCAGCTTCACTGTCTCGTGCACCATCGGTGGTATACGAATTCTTTCATATGGCATCATTACTCTCATCTTAGGCTTGCAGGATGGTCCTTCATAGTTGTTGGGGCGAGAGTCAACAAAGTCAAAAGCAGAAGTTCTAGTGTGCCATCTTCGTTGGTCAGAATGGCATTGCATCCAATCGGACGAGTCGGACATAGGTTCCTCCTTGATTTGTTTATTGGCGAGGAATGCGTATGACGGATGTGAATTTGGCGGTAGATATGTTGGAACCTCGGAGGGATAGTATGTTGGGACTTTAGACGGTTGATATGTGGGAATCTTCGATGGGTGGTACATAGGCAAACTTGAAGGATGGTAGCTTGAGTGCCTTGGGGGATCATTCCTTTGCATTGGTGGACTATCGAGTAAATTGATCAGATATTGTTCAGTTCCAGGAAAATATATTGATTTGGTTCGGTCGATCTCTACATCTTGGTTAAAGAATGCTTCATAGTAGTCCTCACTCATGTTATCTTTTGGGAGAGGTTCGGGTATTCCAACCTTCTTTGCTTCACGTACAAAGCTTTCCATCATATTCTTGAAAGACATCTATCGATTGGGTGGTTCAGATTGAGGAGGGAAAGAAAAGGTTACCTTATCTTATCCCTTTTCAAATAAAACAAGTAATAAAATATTTTTTCTATACTTGGATCGAAGCTTAGGTATTATCTTTTGATACCTAATTCGCTAATATCGATGGCTCTGATACCAACCTGTCACACCCCCATCTTAGGGCTGGGCGTATGACCAACAGTTGGTACCACATTTGTAATTAAATCAGAGTTACGTATTAAAAACGAAAGTATTAATAACATGTGGATTTAAAATATAATATTTACATAACAAAAGACGGAATTAAAAGTTACGTTTAGTATTTAAGAACGATTACTTGTTATTTACAAAACCACCATTTATATTTAAAGTTTAACAAAAAGATTCGATCCATCAGATATCTTGAGCACTTCGTCATCCCAAGCCCTAATCTTGATTACCTGCAAAAGGTTTAGAAAATACGTCAGCAACACATGCTGGTGAGTATGCTGACGCTAAAATATTTTCTTTTACTTGATTACCCCTCGAGACTTAGTTAAGTACCTGTTCGTATACACATGGTCATGCTCCCCGTAGGAAAGCGTAATATGACTATGTGTGGTGCGATATGCCCACCGTGTTTACCACATATGTAAGGATCCAGAAAAACGTACACGACAGCCTGAGGGCTAGCGCTTATACCTTTGTTTATAATGTTTTAGAGACACGTAGTCCCATGTAAACCTTTTCATTTAATTCATTTGACTCGTTTTAAACAAGTTTGTAAAGTTTGGGGGCGTATTCACATTTTTCGATTTGGATCAGCTTCAAACACTGTCCGAAGGTCTTTCCCATGCTATCTCGCACCTATAGTGCGAGTATAACCTTTTGTTAGTCGGATATACAATCCGGCTTAAGACCTTTAGTCTTTTTATAATCTTTACCTAGACTTTAAAACCTTAGTTAAAAAGTATTCTTCCTTTCTTTTCTAAATTAAAAGTCTTTCTTTTAACTTATATTCTTTGATAAGACAAACCTCTAGTTAAATCTTATTTTCTTTAAGCCCTACGTTTCTTTTTCTCTAAGAAACGTATTCTTTTCTTTTCTTTATTATCTAAGAATAATTATATTAAACTTAAATAATATTTATAACAAAGTTTAATAATCACATTGTATTATATTCATATTTCTTTCTTTTCTTTGTTATGTTTTCTTTTATTTATCGAGGTATCGAGTATTTCCTCAACTTAGGGTTTTAAGCCTTTTTAATATTTTATTATTATTTTATTCGGGCATTATGCCTACTTTTCTTGGCTTATAATAACTCTAGACAATCGAGCAGCACTTCGACGTCTTTTACCCTTTTAATGCTTTCTTGATCAACACACCACCTTGGCACACAAAACGAGGCACACCAATACTTCTCTATACTTCGACACGCTTTACGAGGCGGTCGTTGGGACGTTGGGATGGCAACACCTTCTTTTATGAAATGTCGTTGGTATGTTGCGCGTACTTCGAGGAAAAGCGCACGGAAATCGAGGAATATGGGCACGTACTTCGAGGTGGTTAGAGGGCATGATTCTCGGGGTTTAGAGAGATGTTAGTGAGAGAGAGATATGTGATTTTGGATGTGAAAAATGAACACACCCGAGCTTGCTATTTATAGACATTATCAGTATGGGCATCGCGATACGCGATGGCCATTGGTTAGCCCGTCGCGTATCGCGATGTAGGCTTGACCAGTCACCTTATAGACCTGCCACGTGGCGGACACGGTGCCACGTGGTGACATGTGACGACACATCGTGCCACCATTTCACACGTGTCACACATGTCAGACCACGTCATCACGATACACAATGACGTTGGTTCATCAGCGATCGCGTGTTGCTATGGACCATTTTTCTTTGGTTTATAATCATGCCTATCGCGATACGCGATGGGCTTATCTTATGCTTCGTCGCTTATTGTGAAGGGGCAGGAAATCAGATTTTTTAAAATTTTAACCCTAAGGTTTAGAATTTGGCAGTTTTGGTACTTCATCTTTTGAAACTTTACATTTTTAATCCGAAACGTTCACGATGTTACAAAGTCATAGGAACCAATCTCCGTGAGTACAACACCAAGTTTCACATAAACGTCGTCACTATTCGTTATCAATGATTATGTAGCTGGGTGCAGTTGATTTATTTCTCATTTTATTTAAAAGAGAAAAGTGATTGGCTCTACCACCAGGCGTCCATGCCCCAACAAAACTTGTGTAGCTGGTTTATTTCTCACTTTATTTAACAAGTTAAAAAAAGAAAAAACAATAGGAAAAGCAGAGGTGAACCCACGTTGGTTGAATGGGACTAGAAACTCAACCCGAAAATCAACCAAATTTAACTCGATATATTACACCAAGATCCGAATAACCCCCTAATAAACGAATCAATATTTGGATTAATTTTCATTAAGCCCAAACCCAATAAACAACAGTGACGGATCTAGAATTTTTTTCCAGGTGGTGCACTATTTTTAGAATGTTTTTAGGTGGTGCCCTATTTTTAAATGTTTCAAATTCATATTTATTTATTTATTTAGTAAAATTATCATCTTTAATTTTTCTATATTTTTTATATAGGTATCACCAATGAGAATTTAGTCTCTACACAACAAAGATTGACCACAAATTGTAAGTGGCCATGTTACTATCATTATTATTATATTATTTTTTTTAAGTATAGCTATCTTTAAGTGATTGCATTTTGTGTTCCATATATAGTTCACAAGGTATTTGTACTTTGTTTGATTTCGAACATAAGAAAATGTTTATTCTTTTTCTTTTTTTTCATGTGACCCATTTTAGTAAGCGGGTTAAAGGATTTGATGTGGATATTATAATGGTTTTCAATCAAGTTGTAAACAGGCCATTCACGAAAACATTTAAATTATTTTTATAACTTTGCAATAGTGCGTTACTTAAAAAAAAGATAAATTAAACTTTTTTAAAGTATGATTAGTTTTATTTGACATACATTAAAAATTTCCGATACATATGTTGCAATGACTGTAAACCAAAGTCAAGGAAATATTTAGAGAATTATAATTTATACATTTACTTAAAGTAGTACACTTGCCTATATAATATGAACCCGTTATTTATCTTATTATCTATATATGAGTGTTTTTTTTTATTTTGTTTTATTATATTGTTGACCAACCCGTGTGTCACATGGGTTCTAACCTAGTGTTTGATAATATCGTTTGGTTTTTTGTTGGGGAACAAGAACATGAAGTCAACAAAACAAATTCCAAAGAAAACCACTAGCCCTCCCCTCGAGATTTCTGGCTCACACAAATAAACAGCCGACCAGATCTCTTCTAGGTCCTCCGACTATTCACACAGGCTCTCCGTCGCTGCAACACCAGAGGTCGACAACCCCTACCACTTCTCGCGCCATTGCCATAGTGCACCGCTGTCGCTTCGTTTGGTTCATTCACTAGCTTTCGTTCGTTGACACTCAGTGTCTCAACCGGTTATTCAATAAACGTGTTATATATTTATCTCGTCAGTAGTTAATGTTGAGTCAAAGATTTGACCAAAATGAAATATATGGAAGATTGGAATCTTCTCAACCTCCTCAGAATTTCTCTAAGTATGGATCCGGGCACACCTTAGACCTCCGAGCAAGCTTTTACTTAGCCGGGTACGATATTTTGTCTGTCGGGCTAGGCTATCTTCAAGTAGTCTTCTTTAGTGGATATCCAAGCAGGGTTTGCAAATTAGTGCATTACCGGGAAAGGTACACTAATTCATGTAAATCCGGACAAGGTTCACTTTATCAAGCAAGTCTGTTCTTCATAGCCAAGTAAAGTTCACTCCCGAGTAAGCTTTTGGCAAACCAAGTCCATGAAGCCAAGTGATTGGAAGACCGGGCAAGGTATTCATTAATAATAGTGGTCCGAGCAAGCTTGATGATTTAATGAAATATCTTTAAGTAATATCGGGCAAGGTTCAACTCAAGCAAGGAATAGTACTGCCGAGTACACTTTGCTAATAAGTTATTTTCTAGCAAGGAGTTGAAATGGACCATTGAATAACAAGGTTGCTCGTAAGGGGTTTGTCGGGCAAAGTCTGGCAAAGTCAAGAAGACTGAAGTCTACCCGGTGAGTATTTTACTTGGTAAAATACTCTTCAAGTAAAGTCTACCCGGAAACTGATTCCGGGCACACTTCTATGTTACCAAATTCTGAAGGATGGCAGAGTACACAGCCTACTCGGAAAATGAAGATTGATGCAAAGCCTACCCGGAAGACTTGTTTTACACTTAGAATATTTCTGATTATGTAATTTGAATATGTATTTACGTTTGGGGTTTCTAGAAGGAATGACAGCTGTCCTAGGATGGCAGGCCTATAAATAGAATGATTTAGGGCACGCTTCCTACGGATTTGAGCCTTTACACTTTTCGGATAAGAAAGAATATTTCTTGAAAGTGACGGCTGTCCTACGATTCGTACGGAAAAACCTTCCTTCAAGAAACCCTAAATAGATTATCGTTTGTATGAGTAATATTATATAAATGGAAATCTTTTGAGTGAATCTTGTTTGTGTTGGTTACCTTTGAATATTGATTAAGCAACCGTATGTTTGTTATTGATTCCGCCTTTAACAAACAGTGATCTTTCTAAATATAGCAACTCGTAAATAACTCTCTTGTCGACACATCTATTTGTGTGAGTTATGACATGATTTGAGTAAGATCCAGCTGAAATCGGGGACCTGACAAGTGGTATCAGAGCATGTTGCTGCTCTTTTGGAAAGATTGTTGCTGAATGAAAATTTGAAGAAAGATGACGTAAGCAGACCACTGTTCCATTGAAACGTGACGTCAGAAGCTCTGTTCTTCATTTTTCTTCCAGATCTACAATCATTTGGTGTTTTCTCTTCCTTATTCTATTTAAAGTTTTTATTTTTACATATAAATCTTGTTCTAATCGCATCAGACAACTCAGATCTGAACAACCGGTTTTCAGATCTAATTATTTTTTAACTTTGTTTTTACAAAGAAACTATTTTTGATTTCTCAAAATGTCTGGTTACGAGGAACAGGAAGTGTCTACTAACAAGATTCCTAGATTGTATGGACAGGAAAACTTCACAAAATGGAAGGTCTTGTTTGAAGCAGCCTTTTGCTATAATGATGTTGATATGTGGAACTCCATAAAGAATGGTCCACAAGGCACTGAAGAGGAAGGTGCAAACACAGCTACAACTGTTGCTGTAAGAGAAAGAATGAGAAAAGTAGATGACAAGGCTTTAGCTATGTTAAAGCTAGGTCTATCTTGGGAAATACTTACCAAGGTTGCACATCATCCCAATGCCAAGGCAATGTATGATGCAATACTTGAAATGTTTTGAGGGAAATGTTGAGCTCAAAAACATCAAGAAGCAGAGACTGAAGCAGCATCTAGAAAGATTTAAGTATAAAGATGGAGAAAGGTTGAAGTTTATCCTTGAAAGGTTTTTGGGAATAGTGAATGATCTTAGAACCACTGACTATGTCATGACTGATCTTGACTTGAATACAAAGTTGCTCAACTCAATGCCAAAGGAATGGTACACTGCTTACAAGTTCATCCTTACAAAACACAACTACAATGATTTGAAACTGGATGATGTAGTGTTCTTTCTTCAAGCTGCAGAGATAGAGATGATAGAGAATAAGATGATCAAGAAGGAAAGACCTTGCTTCAATGTTTCAAATGCATTGATTGCACCTATGGGTAATTTGACAACCAAGAATCAACAGCAGATTCCTATCATTGAAGAACCTGTTGAACTTAATTCTGATACTCCAAAATCATTTGTTGGTGGTAGCACAGGTAATCTTGGTAACCAACAAAGATTCAATGTGCAACTAATTGATGATGCTGATTCTACCTCTATGACAAGTGGGAATGTTCCTCACACTAGTGGTGGAAACGGTCAAGGCAGTGATACACAGGCCTTGCTTTCAATGTTTACTGAGTCATATAATGCATTTGTTGCAAAGAATTTAATTTACACAAGTGTAGTACAAGATGATCTTGAGTAGATAGATGCTGATGACTTGGAGGATATGGATTTGAAGTGGCAAGCAGCCATGTTGGCTCTTAGAAGCAAAAGGCTTTACAACAGGACTGGTAGGTCACTCATATCAGGTCCTAATGAAAGAATTGGTTTTGATAAGTCAAAAGCCATTTGCTATAATTGTCAACAGCCTGGTCATTTTGCAAGAGAATGTAACATGCCAAGAAACTTCCAAGTGAACCAATTTCAGAACCAACCAAGAAATCAGCAGCCTCAATATCAACAACAGCCTCAATATCAGCAGAGACCCAACACCAACAACTTCAACAACAACTTTAACAACAATCTCAACAACAACTATAATCCCAACTTCAACAACTTCCAACCTCAAATGAACATTCATGATCAAGGAGTGCCTTAGAATCAAGGTTTTCAAAGAAACAACAACCAAAACCTTCAAAATGTTCCAAACAACACTGTTCCAGCCAACCAAAACCAGATTAGAAATCAAGGAAATGTTGCTGTAACAACACAACATGAAGGTAACTTTGATTGGAGCAATCATGAAGAAGACATAACAGATGATATCAAGAAAGCTAATGTGGAATTCATGGCCATAATTGAGAAAGAAACTGGATCATCATCTCAGGTACACTCTGCTCCTACTATTGATTTAAATGAAGTTATCAATGATTTGAAAATGAAAGTAGGCATGCTGGAAAGTGAGTGTTTTAAGAAACAAAGTATCATTAATGCATATGAGGCAAGTGAACTAGTGAGTGAAGAAAGAATGAAAAGTTTGGAAGAAGACTGTGTAAACAGTTATAGAGCTCATAAAAGATTTACAACTGAAATAGATGGGTTGAAGAAAATGATTATAGAAGAGAAGGTGCATAACACAAAACTGCAAGCTGATAATGAATTTTTAAAGAACTTAGTCTCCACTGGAAACATCTGTGGAATTCTGAACCAAGTCAAGGAAGAAGACAAGTACAAAGCAGTACCACCACCTTTTAACAACAACTTTATGCCAAAAGTTGATAAAGAGAAAAGAAATGCTTATCTACAACAATTCAAAGATGTTTTTCAAGACAAAGAAGAACTTGTGGATTTGTATAAGAATGTCGAGGTGAGTGAAGAAGGAGAGTTTTTTGTGAAGAAAGATTTGAAAGAAGAAAAGTAAATTGGAGTTCAAGTCTCTGAAGATGACTTTGGGTCTTATGATTTGAACCAAGATGACTTGAGTGATTTGAGTGATCAAATCACTAAAGAGGAAATTAAAGCTGCTGAAAGAGGAAGAAAATTCAAGAAACCAGAATCTATTGATAAACTTCCAATGTATCCACCTGTCACATCAAGAATGAAGAAACAGAATGAAAGAACAAAGAGAGAACATGTATCCTTTGATATATGTGAAAAGAAGAAGGTAAATTACAAGGCTGTGAGGCTTCCAAGTCAAGCAATATTGGAAAGGATAGAGAAGAACAACAAGAAAAGAGCAAAAGAAATTGTGGATGTTGGAAACTTTATCCCTGTTTATCCTATTTTCTCTAATCATGAAGTTCTTGATATTGGAGAAGTGGAAACAATGGAAGAATATGAGAAAAGACAATCAAGACATAGAGAGAATCAAGATGAAGAACCACTAAATATGCAAAAAATTGTGTTTGTAAAGAGCAAAACTGAAAGACAAGACATCATGATTGAGGAGTTTGTCCCTTTCTCAATCAACTTTGATAATCTAAAGAATCAGAAGACCATTGGAGTCAAAGAACCCAGACCAAGTGAAAGATTCAAGAAAGAAAAGGAACATGAAAAATACAAAGGAAAGGTTTGGTGCAAGAAGTGTGATGAGTATGGTCATCATACAGACTCCTGTAATGAAAGATTCAAATTTAAGCCTTTTCATGTCCCAGATGGAATTAAGTATGGACAAGACGTTGTTGTGTACAAACAAAAGTATGATGACTACCTGGGAAAAGGAAAAGTTAGTGAAAAGGATGTTCTGATGAAAGAAAGCCAAAAGCATCCAATGAAATCAAAGAAACTTGTGGCTAAGCAAGCTGAAAGGAGTAAATCTCCTGTAAAGCATGAGAGAATGGTTAAACAGAATTCTAAACCCATGAGAATCATTCCTGAAAAGGATACTCAATCTGTCAAATCTGACAGTTCTCAAGGATCATCAAGTAGTGATAAGACAAGAAAAAGAGGTGGATTTCCAAGAAAGAAACCAACAGAACTCACTGGTGATGAAAAGTTTCTGATGAAACATGGATTTGAACCTGAAGGATTCATTTGGAAACCTAAGGCTGAAACCAAGGTTGAGACAGTTCCTGATGTGAGAGACTACTCTGAAAAGAAAGACTATGTTATGAAAGAGTGTGACACTGCATCAGAAGACTGTCTAGGATCAACCTCACTTGTTAAAACCCCAAGAGAGTGTGGTTATGAAACAGACAATTCACACAATATAGAAGTCACTCATGAAGATCCTGAACCAACAACACTCACTTCCCAAGCTGCCTCTAAAACTGAATCTGATGAGTTGCAAGTTAATCTAGCTTGCACTTCATCACTCAACTAATCAAACTTTTTCTTATGTGCAGGAACAGTCCACTCCTCTGAATGACATATGGTACATGGATAGTGGATGTTCTAGGCACATGACTTGTGACAGGAGGTCTCTTGTCAATTATGAAGAAAAGTTTGAAGGTCCTGTAGCTTTTGGTAGCGATGAAAATGGTGGAAAGATTGTTGGGAAAGGAATCTTATCAAATGGAAAAGTCTCATTTGATAATTTGTTTCATGTTGAGGGTCTTCAGTATAATCTACTGAGTATATCACAAATGTGTGAAAAGGGTTACAAAGTCAGTTTTCATGATTCCCATTGTTTCATCTTAAAACCTGAGTTTGTGATTCCACCTGAAATGATTATGATGATGGCACCAAGAAATGGTAACTTGTATGAATTGAATATGAAAGAAGCTGTTTCAAGAGGAGGTGCATGTTTTGTTTCCAAAGCCACTGAAAATGAGTCAAAATTGTGGCATAGGAAACTGTGTCATGTGAACTTAAAGAACATGAATAGACTTGTCAAAGGTGAGCATGTCACAGGCTTACCTACGAGAGAGTTCAAATTGGAAGATCATTGTAGTTCATGCCAAAAGGGAAAACAACACAAATCTACTCATAATCCAAAACTCATCAACTCAATTGATCAAGTACTTGAACTACTTCACATGGATCTCTTTGGTCTTGTGAGTGTGCCAAGTATAGGAAAGAAAAGATATTGTCTAGTGATCATTGATGACTATTCAAGATATACTTGGGTTTATTTCCTAAGTACCAAGGATGAGACTGCGGAGTTGATTAAGGGTTGTGTAACAATGATTGAGAACAAATTGAATAAGAAGGTTAAAATGATGAGAAGTGACAATGGTACTGAGTTCAAGAATGGAGTTATGCAAGAATTTTGTATAGCAAAAGGAATCATTCAACAATTCTCAGCTCCTAGAACTCCTAAAAAAATGGTGTTGCAGAAAGAAGAATAGAACTTTGATTGAAGCTGCAAGAACCATGTTAGCAGATGCTAATTTACCTGTTACTTTTTGGGTTGAAGCCATAAATACAGCTTGCTATGTTCAGAACAGGGTACTTGTCAACAAGAGGAATAACAAGACTCCTTATGAAATATTCCACAACACCAAGCCTTACATCAAGTTTTTCAAGCCATTTGGATGTAAATGTTTTCTTCTGAACACTAGGGATTATTTGAACAAGTTTCAAACAAAATCTCTAGATTGTTTATTTGTTGGATATTCTACACACTCAAAAGCTTACAGAGTATATGTGAAAGACCATTTGAGTGTTATAGAATCATCTGACATTATCTTTAATGAGAATCAATTCAACACCGTTGATGGTGCAACATGGCTGTTTGATCATGAGAAGTTGATAAGGTCATTCAAGATTTATCCTGAAGACTTTGATGAATCTTTCTACAAGACCAGTGAAATTGAAGAGAAAAAGAAGAAATCATTGGACTTGGAAGAATTATGGAAGAAGGTTGCTAGAAAAGAAAAGGAATATACTTTTGTGAAAAAATCCTCAAGTGGTGTGGGTGAACAAGATCAAGAAAATAACCACAATCCTGAACATGATCATACTGAGAACAATCAAGACAATCAAGAAGTACAAAATGATCCAGTTCAGAATGAGGGAGACACAAGTAACCTACTGAATGAAACAGAACCTGCTACAAGATTTCAAGATCTATTTGAAAGATTGAATTTAGATAACAATGGTGCATCTACTTCAGGACAACCTAATGATGAAGCACCAGAATTTCATGATGCAGAAACTGATTTGATTAAAGAACCAGATCTCAATGAAACAAATCTTGACACAAATTTGTCTACAGATATGATTGTACAAACTCCTTATGTGGAAAAGAATCATCCTTCTGAAAACATCATTGGAGATTTGCATGAAAGAGTAACAAGAAGTCATTCTGAGATTGCAAACCCTTGAGAATCATTCCTGAAAAGGATACTCAATCTGTCAAATCTGATAGTTCTCAAAGATCATCAAGCAGTGAGAAGACAAGAAGAAGAGGTGGATTTCCAAGAAAGAAACCAACAGAACTCACTGGTGATGAAAAGTTTCTGATGAAACATGGATATGAACCTGAAGGATTCCTTTGGAAACCTAAGGGTGAAATCAAAGTTGAAACAGTTACTGATGTGAGAGATTACTCTGAAAAGAAAGACTATGTTGTGAAAGAATGTGACACTGTATCATATGACTATGTTAAAACTCCAAGAGAGTGTGGTTATGAAACAGATAATTCAGACAATCTAGAAATCACTCATGAAGATCCTGACCCAACAACACTCACTTCCCTAGCTGTGTCTAAAACTGAATCTGATGAGCTGCAAATTGATAAGGCTTGCATTTCATCACTCAACTAATCAAACTTTCTTTGTATGGCAGGAACAGTCCACTCCTCTAAATGATATATGGTACATGGATAGTGGTTGTTCTAGGCACATGACTTGTGACAAGAGGTCTCTTGTCAATTATGAAGAAAAGTATGAAGGTCCTGTAGCTTTTGAGAGTGATGAAAATGGTGGAAAGATTGTTGGAAAAGTAATTTTAACAAATGGGAAAGTCTCATTTGATAATGTGTTTTATGTTGATGGTCTTCAGTACAATATGCTGAGTATATCACAAATGTGTGATAAGGGGTACAAAGTCAGTTTTGATGATTCCCACTGTTTCATTCTAAAACTTGTATGAATTGAATATGAAAGAAGCTGTTTCAAGAGGAGGTGCATGTTTTGTTTCCAAAGCCACTGAAAATGAGTCAAAATTATGGCATAGGAAACTGTGTCATGTGAACTTAAAGAACATGAATAGACTTGTCAAAGGTGAGCATGTTATTGGCTTACCTACAAGAGAGTTCAAGTTGGAAGATCATTCTAGTTCATGTCAAAAGGGAAAACAACACAAATCTACTCATAAGCCAAAGCTCATCAACTCAATTGATCAAGTACTTGAATTACTTCACATGGATCTCTTTGGTCCTATGAGTATACCAAGTATGGGGAAGAAATGATATTGTCTTGTGATCATTGATGACTATTCAAGATATACTTGGGTTTATTTCCTAAGTACCAAGGATGAGACTGCTGAGTTGATTAAGGGTTGTGTAACAATGATTGAGAACAAATTGAATAAGAAAGTAAAGATGTTGAGAAGTGAAAATGGCACTGACTTCAAGAATGGAGTTATGCAAGAATTCTGTGAAGTGAAAGGAATACAACAATTCTCAGCTCCTAAAACTCCTGAACAAAATGGTGTTGTAGAAAGAAGAAATAGAACTTTGATTGAAGCTGCAAGAACCATGTTAGCAGATGCTAACTTACCTGTCACTTTCTGGACTGAAGCCATAAATACAGCATGCTATGTTCAGAATAGGGTACTTGTCAACAAAAGGCATAACAAAACTCCATATGAAATATTCAATAATAGAAAGCCTTATATCAAGTTTTTCAAGCCCTTTGGATGCAAATGTTTTCTTCTGAACACAAGAGACAATTTGAACAAGTCAAAAACAAAGTCCCTGGATTGTTTCTTTGTTAGATATTCTACACACTCAAAAGCTTACAGAGTCTATATGAAAGACCACTTGAGTGTTATAGAATCATTTGACATTATCTTCAATGAGAATCAATTCAATATAGTTGATGGTGCAACATGGCTGTTTGATTATGAGAAGTTGATAAAGTCCTTCACGATTTATCCTGAAGACATTATCTTTCTGGACTGAAGCCATAAATACAGCATGCTATGTTCAGAATAGGGTACTTGTCAACAAAAGGCATAACAAAACTCCATATGAAATATTCAATAATAGAAAGCCTTATATCAAGTTTTTCAAGCCCTTTGGATGCAAATGTTTTCTTCTGAACACAAGAGACAATTTGAACAAGTCAAAAACAAAGTCCCTGGATTGTTTCTTTGTTAGATATTCTACACACTCAAAAGCTTACAGAGTCTATATGAAAGACCACTTGAGTGTTATAGAATCATTTGACATTATCTTCAATGAGAATCAATTCAATATAGTTGATGGTGCAACATGGCTGTTTGATTATGAGAAGTTGATAAAGTCCTTCACGATTTATCCTGAAGACTTTGATGAATCTTTCTACAAGACCAGTGAAATTAAAGAGAAAAAGAAGAAATCATTGGACTTGGAAGAATTATGGAAGAAGGTTGCAGGAAAAGAAAATGAGTATACTTTTGTGAAGAATTCCTCATGTGACATTAGTGAACATGACCATGGTGAAAACATTCAAGACAATCAAGATGTGTAGAATGATCAAGTTCAAAATGAGGGTGACACAAGTAACCATGCAAGTGGAGAAGAAGCTGCCTCTACTGCAAGATTTCAAGATCTATTTCAAAGATTGAACTTAGATAATAATGGTGCATCTACTTCAGGACAATATAATGATGAAGCACCAGAATTTCATGATGCAAAAACTGATTTGATCATTGAAGAACCAGAGCACAATGAAACAAATCTTGACACAAATTTGTCTACAAATATGATTATAAAAGCTCCTTATGTGGAAAAGAATCATCCTTCTGAAAACATCATTGGGGATTTGAATAAAAGAGTTACAAGAAGTCATTCTGAAATTGCAAACATATGTCTTTACTCATGCTTTCTATCCCAAATAGAGCCAAAGAACATTGCTCAAGCACTAAAAGACAATAGTTGGGTGGAAGCTATGCAGGAGGAACTGGCACAGTTCAGAGACCTACATTTGTGGGATCTTGCTGATAAACCAATAGACAGATATGCAATAGGTACCAAATGGGTTTTTAGAAACAAAAGGGATGAGAGGGGTTTGGTGATTAAGAACAAAGCTAGACTTGTGGCACTGGGATGTCTTCAAGAAGAGGGAATAGACTTTGAGAAAGTCTTTGCACCTGTTGCAAGACTTGAAGCTATCAGGATCTTTCTTGCATATGCTGCCTCAAAGAACATTAAGGTGTTCCAGCTTGATGTTAAGTCTGCATTCCTAAATGGAAAAATTGATGAAGAGGTGTATGTAGCTCAACCTCCAGGTTTTGAGGATCCTTTGTATCCAAACAGGGTGTATAAGTTGAACAAAGCCCTATATGGATTGCATTAAGCTCCTAGAGCTTGGTATGATGAGCTGTCAAATCATCTTCTTGAAAATGGTTTTAAAAGAGGAGCCATTGACAAGACACTCTTCTACAAAAAAAGGGATTAGACTTACTTCTGTTACAAGTGTATGTGGATGACATCATCTTTGGATCTACTAATGAACAAATGTGCTTGGAGTTTGAAGGGGTAATGAAGTCCAAATACAGCATGAGCTCTATGAGAGAAATGAACTTCTTTCTTGGATTGCAAGTCCAACAGAAAGCTGAAGGGATCTTTATTCACCAAACAAAATATGTGCAGGACATCTTGAACAAATTCAACTGTCTTGAGTACAAAACTGCTTCAACTCCAATGGACACCAAAGAGAAGATGATTGCAGATGAAAAGGGGGAGCCTGTGGATGAACATGAATATAGAGCCAAAATTGGATCTCTGATGTATCTGACTGCAACAAGACCAGATATCATGTTTGCTGTGTGTGTGTGTGTGCAAGATTCCAGTCAAGTCCAAAAGTCTCCCACATGAATGTTGTTAAAAGAATATTCAGATATTTGAATGGAATACCAGACTTAGGAATTTGGTACCCAAAGAACCAATCTTTTGATCTGATTGCCTACACAGACAGTGATTATGATGGCTGTAACATGAGCAGAAAGTCAAACTCAGGAGGATGTCAATTTTTGGGTGAAAGGCTAGTGTCATGGCAATGCAAGAAGCAGACTACTGTCTCAATCTCTACTGCAGAAGCTGAATATGTTGCTGCATCTGCCTGCTGTGCATAAGTTCTATGGATTCAAAATCAGATGCTGGACTATGGTTTGAATTTTCTGAACACCCCTATTCTTATTGATAATACTGCTGCATATTTTACTGTTAAGAATCCAGTTCAACATTCTAAAACTAAGCACATTGCAATCAGACATCACTTCATAAGAGATTGAAGTGAAAAAGGTTTGATTGAAATGTAAAGAGTTGATACAAGTGATAATTTGGCTGACCTATTCACCAAACCACTTGATAGAACTAGGTTCAACTTTCTTCTGAAAGCCCTGGGTATGATCAATTCTGATGAGATCTGATTGAGGATGTGTGCCTAGTTATGTGCCTCTATGTGATGATTGATTATTTTGTTAGAGGTCATAATGAATGTTCAGTGAATATGCTTGATTATGTTACTTGAGTATGATATTGATTATGTTACTTGATATGTTGACTGATATGTGCTTTAACTGATTATGATTGCATAGTTTTGACATGTTTGATCTGATTGATATGCTTGCATTATTACCAGTTGATGTGCATTTGTGATGTTAGTATAAGTGTTTCTGTTATGATTTAATTGTTAGAGTAAGCTTCTTTGACATCATTGCTTAATTGCTTGAATATGTGCTTTATCTGATCACTTTATGTTGTTAGGATAGGCTTAAACTTGAATATTGATATTGTTTGCTTGTCCTGATAATGTTGTGTGTGATTAAGATTTGATTATGTTACAACTGTTTGTGTCAAAATGAGTTTTATGTCAAAATTAAATGATAAAATGAATTTTCTAATGGATTTTGCATAAACACTGTATTTTGATCAAAACATGAGCAAGTTGTTTAATGGTGCAGAGATATGATAAGATTATTCAGTTCAAGCTTTAAAGAAGCTTAAAAGAAGGATTTTTTTTAAAAGAAAAATCTCAAGTAGTTGTTTTTGCTGAAAACTATGTCATTTGCTCAGTTGGAAGGACATGCACTTGTGTATGTTTGGTCCTTTAATCTCTACAGATTCAAAAGATAACCATTGACCTGAAAAACTGAATGCATTTGGGGCAATAATGACTTGTTTCTTATTCCTTCACTTAAAACTATGTCAATAGCTTTGACTTTGAAAGGACATATATTCATATGTATGTTTGGTCCTGTTAACCACTTTTGGTCAAACAGGATAGCCATCTACCTGCCATTTAAAGAGATATTGGGGTGATTGAATATTAAACTGTGTTTAAATGGGAAATGATAGTACATTGACTACATAGCCAATCATATGGATTTAATAGGCTAAAAGGACCATAGTATAGTCATTAACATGTATGGTTGCTTTCTCATGATGATGTAAAATCTAAGGTGATATAAACATAATGAATATGCTAATATTTATGTGGAGATACATAGTTGCCTTTGCATGTTTCAAGATAAATCTCTCCAAATGATAGGCAGAAAAGTGATTACCCAATCATACACAAGCCTGTTATTATTTGGCCAACCAAAAATGAAACATCTTCAAAAACAAGGGGAAGAATGAATAAATCAACCAAAAGTTGATAAGTTTTTATAAATATTTTATCAAACAAGAGGGTTACAACAAGAACTACAAAGATGTTGACAAAATCTGTCTCATCTTGAATGAAAGGCCTGTTACTTAACTGTAAGTCCAACGTTCAACCTCTATATATGTTTGAATATCAAAAATACAAAAAGATCCAATAAGTTCTGTCATACAAAAACAATTTTTGACCAAATACAGGAGGTTGGAGTCAAAGTGGGGTGATCCGGGGAAAGCCAAATAAGCTTTGAGAAGAGAAATGAGGCATCATAGCACAGTGTTGACCATTAATGCATTATGCTACCAAATGAACCTTAATCATATCACCAAAGAGATGAAATTCATGCTAAGTTTATACCTGTTGTTAACCTATCTATGTTGTCATAATAATGCTGAGAATGAAGTATTGAGAAAGCTACTTAGTCAATATGATCCCATTCTTGAGATCTTTTCAGAAAATGGAAGAAACTGTTTTGAAGAGAAATACGACTGAAATTTGATCTCTAAATGCACCATTTGATCTTAAACTATGATCTTTAATGAAAAATATAATTTGACAAGTGGTTTAAGTCAAAAAGTGTTGCATTTTGCCTTTAATAGGTTGAATATGTAAGTTCAGGTAAGGTTTGATACTTTATAACCTTTCCGGGCACAAAACAGTTGAATATGTTTGAATATGAATTTTCGAGTAAGGTTTGATGCTTTATGACCTTTCCGGGCAAGCTTAAGTCATTTTTGACTAAGTTTATGATTTTCGGGCATGCTTTGAAGTGTTTACACTTTCCGGGTAGCGTACACTGTTGTACTAATTTCCTGAGCAAGCTTGAAGTCTTGAGATGAATATGTGTTATAGCTGGCTCTTAACAAGAAATTATTGTTCCGGGCAAGCTTTGCATTTTATATGCTAAATGATATACCAGCAAACTTTGTGAACTTAGTTTAGTACACCAAGTAAGCTTTGTGATTTGTGTGAATATGTTGTTAGGAAAGGTTCGTTAACCTTTCCGGGCACACTTAGATACTATTATTTAAGTTTGTCATTTTCGGGTATGGTTTGACATGTTGAAATCCCTCGGGTAGGAGCATACCTGATGATTGAATATGTGTATCCTAGCAAGCTTAGTGCTAACATAGGATTTTCGGGCAAGCTCTTTGAAATTTTAGACTATAGCACACTTAAATGTTTATGTGTTTTAATTTCATTCTAGCATGCTCTGTGATATTTGTGTTTATGATTTCATTTTGAGATTACAAGTGTTTCCGGGCAAACCTTGTTTTTCGGGCACACTTTATATTTCGGGTACACTTCTGTTCCATCAATATACTTGGTAATTTCAAAACTTGACTTTCCGAGTACACTGCCTGCTAGAAGTCCTTTTCCGGGCACACTTTGTACTATAGGAAGGTTATTCGGGTATACTTGGCATAAGAATGTTGTTCGGGCACACTATACATCAGAAAGATTGCGTGGGCACACTATGCTTCCAAGTATACTTGATTGAATATGTCTCTTAGTATGTTTGTTCAAATATGATATGGTTTATGCTAGATTGAGTTATTTGAATTGAATTTAAGAAATTTTTATGGGTGTCTTAATTGATTCCTAGCAAGGATGCTTATTTGATATTGCATACTTGATTATTTGCCTTGTGATTAAGTTCTCAAGAAATCAGGTATTTCGGGTAAGCTTTCTTCATAGTGTCTTGACTTTAAATTACTTAGCTTGACCAAGCAAGGTTTGTAAGTGAAAAGGATCGGGCAAACCTTGTAAATTTAAATGAAAATATTACCAAGCAAGGTTTAATACTTTATCGGGTAAGCTTTGTTTAAGTGGAAATATACCGAGTAGACTTTGCAAAGATTTACTTTTCCGAGTAAGGTTTGCTTAACATAAAAGATAAATGTTTTTAATATATCAAGTGGATAATGTTACTGTTTGGCAGCTAATAATTCATTAAATGACAAAAAGAATTTAAAACCCACTTTCAAAAGGTATATAATAGGGAGTTAGAAATATTTTTCAACATTACTTTTCCCTCTCTCTCTCTTCCCTTCCACTGCAACTGCTTACTCGCAAAGAAACCTAAACCGACTTATCGCATTCATCTTTAATCCAAACCCTAACTTGAATTAGCCCTCTAATTCCGACTCGGTAAGCAATAATAATGTGTTTTCCAATCACGATTAGACTATAATGGGCTTTGATTATGTATCTAATTACTAATATTCTGTTTATGTGTTCAGGTTATAAATTTGTCGAAGAATAGGTTCTTAATGATATTTCTCTCTTTCTTCTTCATTTTTATACCTTGAAATTACTTAAAGTACTTAACTTTATGACTAATTTCACTTTGAATATGTTTGTTTATTCTTTTCAGATATGGAAGAAGAAGAAGAACAACCTAAATACTTCTTCGAGAAGAAGCATAATATGTGTGCACTATTGCAAGTCACACCTAACAACGAGCCAATAGAAAGAATGATTACATGGATGGCTCGATCAAATGTCAGTTTTGCCTTTACAGAATGTCTAATAATCTACAGAAATCATTCACTACATTTCTGGAGATCTGCAAGACTTATTGATGACATTAATGAGAAAAGGATCGAAGCAACAGTCGCAAGCCATGAAATTCAAGTGACTGAAAGAGTGATTAGAAGATGCTTGCGGTTGAATGATAATGACCATAACCCAATAAACTTCAATACAGCACACCTGATGAAAATATTCGAAGAGACGATGGGTTATCAGGGAACTCTACATGATGGATAATTTCAAAAGGGGATGTTTCCTATGTTGTATAGATTCCTTATTCATCATGTGATACAGGGGTTTGCTCCACGAAAAGGATCATGGACTCTGATGAATCGTGATTTAGCAAATGCCACTATTGGCATTATATATGATCTGCCTTTCAATTTTTCTAATATGATATTTGATGGCATGGTTGGAAACCTGAAGAAGGCCGAAGTTGAAAGATTTCTTCAATATCCAAGATTCTTACAGATAATCTTTAACCGAGAATTACAAGATCTACCCACTATTGGTATTACACACCTACTGCAGAATCTTAATACATACAACAGAATCAGAAATCCAGGTGTTGCCAATAGATTTAATCCAAACATTCCGTTTGAGATTTTGCCATGGTTGTTGGACCATGACTTGGATGTGATGCCGGTGCCTGAGTTGAGCTAAGAGGAGGAAGGAGGGGAAGATGATGTTGAGGGTGATGATGATGGTTCTGATGATGGAGATGATGATATTGATGGAGATGAAGGAGGAGCTGGAGTAGCTATGGATGTTGATGCACCTGATCAGGGGGAGCAACCTGAGGAACCAGAACAACCTATTCCAACACCACCACAATCACCACCACACATTGACCAACCCATTATACCATCACCACCACAAACTCCACCACATCAAACCACTCAATCCCTACCCCAAACCCTAACCATAAACCAACCTGAAACATCAACACATGTATCCCGAACACCACAAACACCACCAACATCTAGCCCAATTCACTCTGATCCATTTATTCCAAGACAAACTCATACACAATCACCACAACAATCCACTTTCCAAACTCACACCACAAACCCAGAACAACCTGAATATGAACAATTTTCTACATCACCACCTACAACACCACCCACTGATACTGACTTGTTGACCTTGTTGAAAGAAAATGCTGAACTGAAGAGAAGGAATGAGGAGGTGACAATGGAGAATGTGATGTTGATAGAGAATTTGGTATGAGCTGAAATGAGAATCAAATCCCTGGAGCAGGAGGTTGAGAAGACCTCAGCTGCCCCAAAATAGGGGGAGAATGAAAGTATGCCAACTGTCTCTGGTGTAAATATTGAAACTGATGTAACAGTTGTAGAGACTGCAGACAGTTTGAAATTGATTATGAATGTTTATGATGATGGAGAGGAGAGTAGTGAGGAAAGGAGAATTGAGGATGATGAGTATGAAGGTGATAGATCAGATGTTGGAGAACAGGACTATGATTATAATGATGAAATAGTAAATGTGGAAAGGGATGAAGAGAATGTTGAGACAGAGGATGGAATTGATAAGACAAATGTTGAAGAAAATGTAGCTACCACTGATTTGGCTACTGATATTTTGACTGATGCAGCAACTGATGTCTTAATTGACATACAGACTGATGTAGAAACTGAAGTAATGAATGAAGGAGATACTGCTACTGAGGAGCTGATACTCACTGAACCAGAAACTGAACAACATGAATGCTCCAAGACTGTAGAGTATGATGAGGAAATGGATGAGCTTGATAGAGACATTGATAATTTCCCTCCAGAAAGTGAAGAAGAATTAAAGAAAAGACTGGACAAGGGAAAAGCAAAAGTCACAGAAGAAGAGCAGAAAAAGATGTTTTATTTAAAGATGATGTTGAAGCTGCTGCTGCTCTAAGAAAACAAGAGAATATTTTGAGAGAAACAAAGGACAGAGAAATACTGGCCCAAACTATGGACCCTGTAGAATTGGCAGAGCAGGAAACCTTGATCAACCAAGCCAAGTTTGCAAAAGAAGTTATTGAAGAAATGGCTGATCAAGAGGTGATTACGGCCTTGATTAAGTTAAAAAGGGATGAGGAAGTAGAAAACTCTCTGGCTATGGTGGTTAGTATGTTTCAACCACAGAGTCAACCTGAAAAAGAATCCCAACAGGAGCCTGAAAAGAATCCTGAAAAGGAAAATGAAGAATCTATTGAAGAAATGTTGGCTAAGGCCTCAAGAATACATGAAAGAGTGGAAATATTTGAAAAGAAATCTCAAGAAAGAGGAAAGCTACTGATCAAGGCATAAAAGATGATCAGAAAACAAAGAGAGGGAGATGGGATGAAAATAATAAATGCTATATTGAGACTCCTGATGGTGATGATAATGATGCTAGTCCAATCAGGGCAATTCCACTGCAAACACTGCAACTAGGTCAACAGATTCCAGGTGTTCCTGATGTGCCTGTCAGAAGTGATCCAGAGCATCCACCCTCTGATGAACCTAAGATTGATGCTGTAAATGATTTATCTGAAGAGGAGGATGAGTCTGAAGATTAGGATGATGATGATAATCCTGATGGTGATCAAGAAAAGAGTGCCAAGGCTGTTAATGATGGGTCTCCACAAGTTGTAATGACTGATGAGCAGAGAGCAAACATTGAGTTAAGTATGAGGGAAGTCAAAAGAAATCATCCATTGGTTGTAAAGTTGAGAAGGTATGGCATAAGCTTTGAAACTTTGGCTGATCTTGATGATGATCAGTTGCAAAAGAAATTGGACAAGGAGAGGGATGGTTTCAAGAAAAAGATGGAAGAGAAAAACAGAGATAGTAAAAAATACAGAGAATATCTAAGAAAACATAACTATTCAGAGAAGGACCTGACACACTTCAACTTTGACCAGCTTCAAGAACTCTACAACAGTGAAAGAGAGAAAATAAAAGAAAAATATGTCAAAGAAAATGATGTGTTTGAAAAGATTGAAGCCTTGAATAAGAAGTATGGAGGTATGTGTGGTTACCTACTGGAAAGAGGGTTAAAGCCTGATGTTGTAGAAAGCCTGTCAAGAGAATCTGTGCAGGATCAATACAACAAGTTGAAGAGAAAGGAAAAACTGAAAAGTCTACCAAACAATCTGAACCATCTGATGAACCTCAGGCAGAGAAAAGAAGAATTCAGACGTTGAGGGAGAAAATGAAAGGACAGGTCAGATCAGATGAAATCCCAACCCCACAAGAAGCCAAACCTGAACCAGAAGATGAACCCATTGTCCCTTGGGAAAATGAAGAGATGATAAACATTCTGAGGGGGATAATGATTAATCAAAGGGGGATGGATGAAGCCTCATTCAATGCCTTGGAGAAGCAAGACCTGAAAGATATTTTCTATATACAAAAGGCTGATTGGGAGAAAGCTTTGAGGGAGGGTGATAACCCTAGAAGCTTTGTTGAATGAAGATTTGTTCCTGCAGGACTGTCAAATAGTCCTGGGATAGTTAGGATGTTGCTAGCTCTCAAAGAACAAGCAGGACAGGATGTTGTAGAGTTGGCCAATCTCCCACCTGAAATGGTAACTTCAATATACATCAAAACCTTTATTTTGGAGCCTAGCAAACCAAAGAAGTCCATTCCATTCAGGCCTCCAATTTCAAGAAGATATCCACAAGGTGGAAGAGGTGAATCAAGTAGGTCTGTACCACAAAGGACAACAAGACCACAGTCAAATGTGGATCTTCCAAGAGAAATCTACTTTGATTCTGTTATTGAATACTTGAAGGTGATTATGGAAAGTAGGCAACTGAGAGATATTGTTGTCAGAAGTGACTTTCGTGAATACACTGAAGAGCAACTGGAAAGAATTGCCACTCTTAATTTGTATGATTACAGAAATAGAAACAGGATGGCAGGAAGGCAGATGAATGAACTGTCAAAATTTTTGAAAGACGAAGCTGACAAAGGATTCAAGTTCCTAAAAGAAAAGAGAAGTTGGAGAATGATTCAACTTCACAGGTCAAAAAGGACAGAAAAATTGAGAACAATGAACATTGCTGAAAGAGACTATAAGATGAATGTCAGAGACAGGAATCCATTGTCAAACATGAACACATGCATAAGTCTTGAAAGAAGAATGACACGCCTCAACTACACAGTACAAAGAAATGGCATTATAACTGAAGTGGAATACAAAGAAAATGATGACCATTACTTGTTGAGAAACTCTGATGGAAAAGTACTGGGGATTATCAAGAAAGATGAAGACTTGACCTACTTGCATGATGAGGATCTGATGGATATAAGAGATTTGATCATACCAGAAAGTCATACTCACTACCAAATCCTTAATATCTTTAAAATGAAAGCCGCATCAGAAATAGTCAACCGAAGACAAGCCACCCATAATGCAAGGAAGAGACAAGATTCATAGAATAGGCTTTGCGATCTAATGTCTTTGGACAGAATTTTGTTTATGTAATTTGTTTATGTTTTATTGAATATGTAATTTGATTTTGATTTGATGTGTATTTTGACTAAGTGTAAGTAACCATAGAAATGTTGTAACGATTCCGACGAAACCAGGGATACCCTAACCGGTAGACGATAGTTACGTCATATTTAATGTCGGGTACATGAGTTACCATGGTAATTATACGAGAATACATGGTTCATTGTATTGATTGTACGTGAATATATAATTCACCGCATTGAATATGCGATTAATCGATCGATAATTATTGAAACCCGAACGAATCGAGGGTTCAATTATAGACGATATCTATAATATTTAGTGATGTTACGAAGCATTAATGCTTCGGGATAAGTAAAGTACGGCACAGAAAAATAATTTCGATTTAATGGTACGTCGGTACATTAAACGAAACCTTTAATACCAAACCGAGCAAGAGATGATCGATCAAGCCGAAAAAGATGCGCGATAATTAATGATATGATGTTTTAAGTTAATAAATGTCATGGTTTAACTTTTTGAAGTTTTTAAATCGGTTTTATATAAATTTCATTTTTAAGCCAAAAAACGACCGTTTTAGCCTCGTTTTAAGCCGAATTAAACATTTAAACGAAAAACGAACTGAACCAGATTATCCAAAACATTATCCGGATTTCGGAAATCCAATTGTGTGGCTAGAATTGAAAGAGGTGGGTCCCACCCCACCCCCTCAAGTTCCGATCGGATTGGGAGTGCTCCCTTTGCCTCCCATTTTTTTTTTCACAAACATTCCATCTCCTTCATCAATCCTCTCCACTTCATCATCTAAAAATCGAGATTTTGGAGCAAGAAAACAAGGTAAAGAATCGAGTTAATCACGTTTCCATCTTCGTTTCTTGAGTTTGTTTGCAAGAAAATGAGGTTTCAAAGATGAAACCGATTCTTGCATGATCAAGTGATGTATACGGGTTATACAAGGGATCTTGGTCCAAGAAAGGAGTTAAACGAACCGAGAACGAATTTTTACGGTTAAATCTTTGTTTTTAAAGCAATAACCGAAACTATAGTGTAAGAGGCTTGATCGTGAGTGTAACTTGCTTGGTATTGTGGTATGTTGGTTGTAGGCTCTGTGTTTAGTGGTAGATAAGGCGGAAAGACGAGTTTGTAGCTTGTAGTGGCGGAAAACGAAAGGTATATTCGGTTTATGTTCGGTGTATGTGTTTTGGGACAGATTGTTGATGGTTTAGAGTTAGGTCATGAAATTTTACAGGGATGTTCTACACATGAAAATAAGAGTTCTGTGAATTTTTGGACAAAGGATGAATATTTGGTGAATTTAATGCTCGGTTTTGGCCAAAAATGGTGAAATATAGTTAAATATCATGAAAAATTCTGGAAAATTTCGGATAAGCTTTTTATATCATGTATAAGTCACATACAAAATTTTAGGTCAGTTGGAGAAGTCTAAGTAGGCTTTTTGGTTAAACGAGTTCTAGGGTTTTCTAGCTCGGTTTTAGTGAAAATGGCATGTAAAAGAAGATTTTGGTTCTGGAAAAATTACAGGGGACTATGTGGATGGCAGGGGACATCCAGGAAAAATTTGGGATTTTTCTAAGGTCGTTTGGTATTTACGACATATTTAGTGTTTAAATGGTGTTTAAAAATAGATAAATAAATTTTAAATATAAAAATTAATTCTGGAAATATTTCTATAAATTTCCCCACTGTCAAAATGTTATTTGTGCAAAATTTCAAGATCCGAGGTTAAACGGATAATTATTTGTGCTAATTATCAAACTTTTAAAGTTAAAACGCGTAAACCGGTGAAGTTCGCTTAAGCGAGCTGACTGGTGTATAAAAACCCTAAAAATGAACTATTTTCATATAATTGAGTTAAACAAGTAAAAATGAATCATCCAAAAATAATTCGGATGATTTGGGTATTTTTAACCGATTTAACAGTTTCCGGTACGCCAAAGACGGAAACGGGTCCCACGGCCAATCGGGACGTCTAAACCGAGCTCTAAATTCACATCTTTAATTAAATTATCAGTCAACCACTACTCTCGGGTCGTGTGTGACCAAACTCATTTTTGAAACGTAAAAACGGATAACCGTGCTAGGCACGCAAAACGAGAAAAACGACTAATAGTAGTTGTGACCATGGAACTCTAAACGATATCACAATCTGAGTCCGGAGAAGTGTTTCTTGGTTAACCTTGCCCCCAGAACGGGTACAGTGCTGGGTTAACAGTGTCCCCAGATGTACCGGTTAACTTGGTTAAAGTTATATTAATAATGAGTGTATAGTAACGATCGTAGGGTTCATATTACAGATTGGACGTGTTAACTGATAATGATTGTTGTTACCTGCTTGCATGTGCTAAGGTGAGTTTCACGAGCCCCTTTTTCTGAATTGTTTTCAAATATTTTCCCAGGGCGGAAAGCATGTTACTATTGAAATGTTTAAGTACATACTGAACGCATGGATTTGCGTGTAATTATAATTATTTGATTGTACGGGAATCGTATGGAATGGGTACAGTACTAGGTTAACAGTGGCCCCAGATGTCCCTAGCAGTGTTTCTGGGTTAACTTTGCCCCCGGAATGAGTACAGTACTGGGTTAACCGTGTCCCCAGATGTCCCTAGAAGTGTTTCTGGGTTAACGTTGCCCCCGGAATGGATACAGTACTGGATTAACAGTGTCCCCAGATAATATTATATTCTGATATTGATTTATCAAGGTTTACTCAAATTGTGAAACTCACCAACTATTCGTAGTTGACCCGTTTTCTCACATGCTTTTCAGGTACAATTAAGATGAAGTGATTGCTTACATGCTAAGTGCTTGATGTGTGTAAGATTTGCGTGCGAGATGTTAGGGTACATTATAACAGATAGAATTATGTATCGTATTGTATGATGTGTGTATCACCTAGACGGTAATAAAATACGAGATAATGTAATTATGAAGTATATTAATGCATTCAGTTTTCTTTATAAACAATGTGGTTGATATCAGAGGTGTCTGTTGCATCCCGTTTACGTGTCCGCTGCGGTTGCGGGGTGTTACAGAAGTTGGTATCAGAGCCATTGGTTATAAAAGTATTAGGATGTCTTTAAAAGATACCTAAAATATAACCAGTAGCTCAAGTATTATAGGATCTGAATATCAACTAATAAGTTATAGTGACGAGGTCTGGATGAACTTGGATGGACAAGTGAGTTGTTATGGTCCGGAACATAATAACAGACTTGCCCGCACGAGGGAATTCAGGGGAAGTACATTAATAGGTAAAAATGGCAACATATGTGTAAAGTATATAATATTATTTATGTGTGCTAATGTGTATATATATATACGTGCATATCTTGTGGGTACATGTATTGAGAAATGGGACCCGGATAAGGAACCGGGGGATGAAATAATAAAAGTACCGAGGATGCTGAAATTTCTAGAGCATCGGTTGATAATGAGTCTGACTTATCGGGCCATAGTTATGATAGTACCAAGTTAGATCTCCCGTTTGACATTAACCAGAAATATCTAGTAACCATCACTCCCAACCGAAATTGATAAATCCCTTACCCTACCAACACCGGTACCGTATATCCTAATAACCCCATATGTTCACCCGAACCGCCGACCCTCACGTACGGATGGACCTGTGCCTGAACCCATTCTCATTCCATTAAGATAAATAAATAAATAAATAAATAAATAAATAAAATAAAATAATAATAATAATGAATTTGATAATAAATGGGCAGATAAAAATAATATAAAGAAATATATATATGTATTTCTCACTCTCAAACATATGAGTCATACCACCTCCAGATTGAGAATTACCGATTTTTGCGAACCTAGAACGCCTGAGGACATTGACTGAGCGAGTGATAGAGTTCCTCATAATAGTAATTGATAATATTTGAAGGCAACCCATGTTGCGCGATTACCTTGAACCTTGCAATTCCCTATGCTATCCGTTAGATGCCCATACCCATGTATACTTGAATAGAATGATTACCCATACACAAAGAGGTGTTGAAATCATTATAGCATAGTTGGTTATTCGTTCGTAGGTGGTATACTGTGTATGCCGGATATACGAATAGACACGGATATTATAACTCCGTGGTACGTAATCGTTTGGTGCTCACGGTGAGCATGTATCGGTTATGCTGACATGCAGAAGGATATTGAAATCAAGTATATTAAACATTAACCTTTGTTGAGAAAGATCTATATGTCAGTTGGTGACAAGGATTATGAAACATATTTGAACGTTAACCGACGTCAGGTTAAGTCCATATGTTATTATACTTGTGGGACTTATATACTAGATACTGGTATGTGTAATATGTATGATAATATTTGGTGTGTATGTGTACCTGCTGTTATGATTGAGCTGGTAACGAGTTATACGATGAGATTAGTATTGATTACTGCGTACGGGATGAGTACGGCAGAATGACATAAAGAGAGTAACTCCAATGATGGAGATTGATATGATTCAGTTGATTGCTCAAAGATAGCAGATGATGATACCGAATGTCGTATCACAGATCACTGCTAGTGTTGATGCAAATGTGATCGCAGAATTATAGATCGAGCAATCACATGATTATGAATATTTCAATTCTTAGTGTTATTACTAAGAGTGTTAATGTCCCACCAAATACTATTATGACTACAAGTATTAGTTATAAACTAAACATGAATGGTAGTCGTAATGAATTAGATCCGGTATGAAGGATATGTTTATCGATTGTGTTAAGGAAATTATTAATAGTTTACTGATGGTAAATGGAGGAATAGATAAGTGAGTGGATAGAAAAGATTGAAATGGGTAAGGATATTGGTAAGAGCCTAGAACATTGTGTAGTGAAATATGCTACAGATATGATGGTAGATTATGTTGTACCGTGATGGAACACGATGGTACGAAATTATGGTTAGAAAATTTGTACTCAGATGATGTGGTCAGAATTTAAAATTCTTGTGCTAGAGCACTTTTATTCGAGTAATTAAGTTCAGAGATTGGAAACTGAGTTATGGAAGATAGAAATGTTGTGTGCTGATCACATAGAACACGCTAATCGTTTGAAGGAATTGTCATGTCTGGTAACATGGCTAATTACTCCTGAAACTAAGCGAAGTGAGCGCTATATTGGGACTAACTCCATCGATAAGGAGTATAGTCAACCCTGTAAAATATACAACATTTGGAAGGGTTGTGTCACAAGCCAGCATTGATATATTCGACTTTATGGGAAGCGGAATGGAAGGACGTTAGGTGAGACGTCGAGTGCTAAAGAAGAGAAATGATAAAGGTATAGTGCAAAATGGGCTTTTGAATAAGTAGGTATGTCCTGCAACTCAGAATTATACTAAAGACTAGTTCTGGTGTGAAAACATGAACCGCATGAAGGGTCCTTCCCTAAATGTGGAAAATATGGTTATCGGCAAGAAGAAGAATGTCGAGTGATAGTAGGCCACAGGTGTGGTAAAGATGGAAGTAATGCCCCAATTGTAGAACCAATTGAAGCCATGTGAACCGGCAACCCCAACCCATTCGTGTACAACCACTCCGAACCCAACAACTTCAATAATAATCCATCCAAAGAAATCAAATTATGCCAAACAGTTGTACTTGCTATGAATGTGGCAGTACAAAACGTTTCAAGAGAAATTGCCCAAAGTTGAACCAAGGTGTCGTTGGAAGACGAACCTCATGACAAGCATCAACCTCTGATCAAGCAAGGAGCCGTGCCTTTGTGAGTAATTCGAATAAAGCACTCCACGAACCAAAGGTGGTATTAAGTACGTTGTGGTTTTAAATCAATGGGCTTCAGCGATATTTTTACGGTCGTCGATAGAAGTTAGTTCCTGTTAACCTCCTATCATTTGGAAAGATACCGATTAGTGAAACTATAGAACCCTATACTGTAGAATCGCTAACGGTGAATCCCTAATGGTTAACTAAATTGTTCGGAATTGCCCAATTATTCAGATTGATTAATCCTTTCCTTGTTGACCTACGACCAGTAAAGTTAAGAAGTTTTGACGTAATAGTTAACATGGATTGGCTAACTCAACATGAAGCTGAAATCAAATATGAAAAGAAGATGATTAGAAGCTCTCCTTCGGACGATGAAGCGATTAGATACAGAGAAAAGTGTACGGTATTATGTTACCACTCTAGTCTCATCTTGAGATGCTATAATATTTACGACAAGAAAACGTGGTGTATTTAACAAACGCGATTGCCAAAGTATTTAAAAGAAAACATATAGAAGATGTTTCGGTGATACGTAAATATCCAGAAGTATTCCCAGAAGAACTTCCTGGGTTACCGCCAACCCGACAGGTCGAATTCAGAATCGATTTAATGCCTCAAGCTGGCCCTGTTGCTAAAGCACCCTACCGACTTGCACCGTCCGAGATGCAAGAATTATCCAATCAGTTACAAGAATTGTTGGATAAGGTTTTATACGACCTAGTTAGTCACCATGGGGTGCACCAGTTTTAATTGGGAAATGAAGGACGGAAGTGTTAGGATATGTATTGATTAGGGAGAATTGAATAAAATGACGATCAAGAATAGGTATTCACTTCTTCGAAGTAAATGATTTATTTAACCAACTGCAAGGGGCGATTTATTTTTAGAAAATTGATCTTAGATATAGTTATCACCAAATGAAAAATCCAAGAGGAGGACGTTGCAACAACAGCGTTTCGGACTCGCTACGGTCATTATGAATTCTTATTCATGCCGTTCGAGCTAACAAATGCGCAGGCAGTGTTCATGGAACTCATGAACTGAGTCTGTAAACGTTATTTTGACAAATTGTCATAGCATCCATTGATGATATTTTGATATATTCGCAACGTAAAGAAGAGCACGAACGACGGTTAAGGAAAATTGTGGAAGTGTTAAAGAAAGAAGAGTTGTACGCTAAGGTTTCGAAATGTGATTTTGAGTAAAGAAGGCATAATCCATTGGTCATGTTGTAAAGCAACAAGGATTTCACATAGACCCAAATAAGGTAGAAACCATTAAAATTGCGCCGAGCGTCGATTTTAAGTCTCCCTGATGGAGACGATGGTTTTGTTGCGTATTGTGACGCATCGCGTAGAGGGTTAGGATGCGTGTTAATGCAGAATAATATGGTTATAGTCCATGCTTCCTGACAGTTAAAAGTACACAAGAAAAATTACACTAGTCATGACTTAGAACTGGGAACGGTTATCTTCGCACTTAAAATCTAGAGACATTATCTCCACGGTACGAAGTGCACCATCTTCACTAATCATAAAAGTTTGCAGCACATATTCAATCGGAAAGAACTGAATATGAGGCAACGAAGATGGGTCGAGTTGTTAAGCGATTATAACTGTGACATCCGTTATCGCCCCGGCAAGGCTAACGTCGTAGCCGATGCCTTGAGTAGGAAAGATCGGGTTAAGCCATTGCGAGTGCGAGTGCTGGGGATGATAGTCCAGTCGAACCTTTCGGACCTGATTCGAGTCGCTCAACGTGAGGCGTTGAAAGAGGAACAATTGGAAAAGGAGGAACTTTACGGCAATGAGAAGAATTTTGAACAACGCGTGGACGAAATTCTCTACTTCAAAAATTGGGTTTGGATCCCGACCCTCCATGACCTTCGTGAATTAATCTTGGACGAAGCGCATCGATCGAAATATTCCATACATCCGGGATCGGATTAGACTATTGATGATACGAATATCTGAAAGAATTTTTATTAATGGCCGAGTTTGGAGAAAGATATGATTACGTATGTTGGTGAATATTTAAGTTATGCAAGAGATAAGGCTGCATACCGAAAACTCTTGGGAACGCCACAACGACAGAAAATTCGCCAATGATAGTGGGAATAAATTACAATGAATTTCGGGACGCAAATTCCCAAGATATATCAAAGGTGTTGGTACATGTTTGTCAGTAGTTCATAGTCTAGCATTTGTAATCGAGTCTGTAATGTAATTATGTTTTGATTATGTTTAGTTTGTAACACGCGAAGTTGTCAACAAGTTCGCTATGGCGAACTTGTTGAATCAGCGAAGTTATTGACAACTTCGCCAATGGCGAAGTTGTCGTGTATATAAACTGTTTCAGCGAAACAGTTTGCAGTTAATTGTTTTAGGTTTCGTTTCAGTGTTTCACTAAGAGTGTTACGTGATATTCTCTGTAATAGTGACCTCGTGTCACGTGTTTGCTATCAATATAACGTGGTTGGTTTATTGCTCGTGTGTTCGACCTCTACACTCTCTACACTCGTATCTACCTGCGCAGGGATTCCGCACCTGCGTTGTTAGCGACATCCCGTGTACGATCCGTTCAGGAACCTACAATTGGTATCAGAGCCATCGGCTCGATTGTGAGGTTCGGGATTTCACGCGGGTGTAGAAATCGTCTCGTTTGACCTATTCGCGGGACGTGTTTTTGTTGGGATTGAGTTTTGATAGTGCTTGACAGTCATTTTCAAGCCATTGCATTGATCGGAAGCTGCTGGATTGACGAAATCAGATCTGAACAAACTTCCCTGTTCATCGGGCGAAGTTACCGTTCTTCGGGCGAAGTTACCATTCTTCAGGCGAAGTTGCCGTCGCTGGAATTAGGGTTTTGGCGAAGATATAAGGATTAGCGAAGTTAACCACAACTTCGCTTACCTCATAAGTTCGCCTTAGCGAAGTTATCCGCAACTTCGCTTTTCACCCAAGTTCGCTTATCTCATAAGTTCGCCAGACCTAAGCGAAGTTATTTTTTTAACTTCGCCAATTCAAGCGAATTTAAGAATCAGCGAAGTTCTCTTTTCAGCGAAGTTAATTTTCAAGCGAAGTTATTCTTAACTTCGCCTACTGAGCTGTTTTAATATTTTTTTAAGTGTTTCAGGTTTTTCAGGTTTTAGCGAGGATGTCGTCAATCAACATCTCCGATTTGGTCAAGATGGAAGTAGAGGCGGGGTCAGCCACTAAGGCCCCGAGGTTGATGAAAGGAACAGACTTCGTGGCATGGAAGGACAGATTCATCCAATACATTAAATATCAGGATGCCAAAATGTGGGTGTGCATCCAGGATGGATATATCCCTCCAACCATGCAATACGAAGGCCGTGACGTGGTTAAGAAGTACAGTAAGATGGAGGACGAAGAAAAGAAAATGTATGAGGCCGAGAGCAAGGCCCATGCAGCTATAACAATGGCACTTCCTTAAGAGGTTCTCCATACGTTCCGAAAGTACACTTCCGCGAGAGAGCTTTGGGATGCTCTTGAAAACAGATTCGAAGGGAACGTGGGTATCCGTGCCTCAAAGATTAAACTCTTAAAGACCCAGTTCTCCGTCTTCAAATTTTTGAAGAACGAATCTCTGGATGATATCATCACTAGATACTATCATCTAATGACAGAGCTTAGCAATTATTCGATTGCCTACCGAGAAGAAGAGATTGTTGAAAAGCTTCTCGATGCTCTCCCACCGAAGTGGGAAATGTACACCGTTCTTATGAGGGAAGACAGAGACTTTCTAAACTATGATTTGGAAACAGCAGTAAACAAGCTCAGAACTTATGAGCTTAATATGGTTCGAAAGGAAACACCAACAGATCAGATACAAGACCCTGGTATGTATGGTGCAAAAGTTAACTCAGGCTCAAGTTCGAGGCCTGAATCTGCTGCTTATTACTCAAAAGGGGAGTCAGGTCCTGACTCTCCTCATGAAGGAAACGTTTCTGTGAACATGAATGGTGATGTATGTTTCGTAGCTGGAGGATCAAGTACTTCAAAGCCTCAAGCATCCTCAAGTGGTTTTTCTGCAAATGCATCAAGCAATAATTATTCCAAGATGCCTATGAGTGTAAAATCTGCTGAAGAGCAGTTTGCAGTCTATGCATCATTTATTGCTTCCTACGAAAACTACATCCAGGGGAAGATTGTGGACCCTGCTGTACTGGATGAGGATTACGACCAGATCGATGCTGATGATCTGGAGGAGATGGATTTGCAATGGCAAATGGCAATGATTGTGAGGCGTGTGAAACGGTTTATGAACAAAACTGGGAGAAAGTTTGTTGGTGGTAGGCCCGGGTTCGACAAATCCAAGGTAAGGTGCTATAATTGTCAACAGTACGGGCACTTTGCCAAGGAATGCAGAAATGAGAGGGTTGAACGAGGACAAGGTCGGCCTACACAACACTCTGGAGTTAACAGAGAGATTAACGCCATGTTGACCAGAGAAGCAGGTGAGTATAACTGGAACCTGCATTCAAGTGGTTCTGGTGAGCAAGCGAACATGGCTGAGGCTGAAGTTAAAGAATGTGAGAAGGTTAATGAAAATGAGAAAGCTACTGAAGAAGAAACAGCTTTCATGGCAGATGACAAGGATAATCGCTCCGAGGTAAGTACTAAGAATATTTGTACTAGTTGTGAGAATTTGTCTGAGCAACTTAAAACGATAACTGATCAGTATGTCCGTTTAGATGCTGACTTTAAAACTATTAAAGAAGATCACCATTTTACGAAAGCAAGAGAAACAAGCTATAAAATTAAAATAAAAGCATGTGAAAAAGATATTCAAAGCTTAAAAATTAAACTTGCTGAGAAAATTGAAATAATTGATCTCAGTTATGAAGTTTTAGAGGAAAAAACAAAATTGATTGCTGATCGAGATAAACAGATTGCTGACCACCAGGTGAAGGTGGTGGAACTGAACCGCAAACTTGAGCAGTTCAGGAATTCCTCAGCCATCCTTGATCACCTCGTGAGTGATCCAGGTACCTCTGCAAAGAGGGGAGGAATCGGATATCACGAAGTTCCACCACCCCTTAACCACAACTATACTTTTAATCCGAGTGTTCAGAAATCTGTTGATTTCGAAGTTCCTCAGACAACTCCAATCAAGATTACAAGGGTTGAACCAAGTGTTAGCTGTGGCGAAACTAGTTCGCCTGTTTCTAGCGTGAATATTTCTGTTTCGAGTCCAGTCTCATCGGATTCGGATAAGTTGTCTGAATCTGGTCAGACAAAAGATAAGGTAGGGTTACCCACCGATGGAGATAAAAATAAAGTTTCTAAAAAGAGTTCTCCACTCAATCCGTACGTCCCACCTTATGTGAGACGAACGGCTGGTAACACTGCCTCTACATCCAAACCAACATTTGACAAGAAAATGGAGAGTCGATGTTGCTTTAGATGTAACAAGTTAGGACATCTAGTTGCAGATTGCCCTTTGAAACCGAGATTCAGAGGAGTGAAGCCAAATACAACTGAGGATAAGCGTGATTTTGTTACTGCTAAAAATGAAAACTTTAAAAAATACCAAAATGTAACAAATTCAAGTTTTCATAAAAACAAACCTCAGTTTTACAACCAAACCAAAAGATATAACACTGAAAATTCACAAAGGTTTGGGAGGCTTTACCCTCAATCTGCAAGGAGATTTTCTAACAGGACTTACAGAAATTATCCTGATGCTAACTTGAGAAAGCCAGGGTACGGGACGTATCGATCCAAGACCAATTGGTCTTGGGTCCCAAGATTCTAACTCCTTGTTTTATTGTGCAGGAACAGTTGAACAGGGCTGCCAACAATCTTTGGATTGTAGATAGCGGCTGTTCCCGGCACATGACGGGCAACAAACACTTGTTACAAGATTTAAAACCTGTTCAGGGAGCAAGAGTTAGTTTTGCTGGTGAGAGCGGTGGTAGGATTACTGGTAGAGGAACTGTGTCGAATGGGAGAATGACACTTGAAAATGTGAACTTTGTGGAGGAATTAAAGCACAATCTGCTGAGTGTGTCGCAGATTTGTGATAAAGATTACACTGTTCATTTCACAAAGAATGAAGCGATCGTATTGAAGCCTGGTTTTCAAATACCAGACGAATGGATAGTGATGAAAGCTCCACGTGAAACGAATACATATGTGATGGATATGAGGTCTACTGAAATGGCCACTGGAGAATCTTGTTTAATGACAAAAGCAAGCGAATCAGAATCAGAATTGTGGCACAGGAGAATGGGACATATTCATCTTCGGAAGATGAACTTCATTGTCAAGAATGGGCTTGTGATGGGCGTTCCCTTAAAGAGTTTTAACTTTGAAGATAAATGTATAGCATGTAAGAAGGGAAAACAACACAAGAAAAGCCATCTCACCAAGAAGATCAATTCAATTGCCGGTACTCTAGAACTACTTCATATGGATCTCTTCGGTCCAGTGAATGTACAAAGTCTAGGTGGTACTTCTTACTGCTTGGTGATAACTGATGACTACTCGCGATACTCGTGGGTATATTTTCTGAAAACAAAAGACGAGACAACTCAGATGGTGAAGAATCTAATTACAAAAGTTGAGAACGTCATGAGTAAATCAGTTAAATACATCAGAAGCGACAATGGGACAGAGTTCAAGAACTTTGATATGGAAATCTTCTGTCTTCAGAAGGGAATTGAACATCAATACAGCGCTCCGTATACTCCACAACAGAATGGAGTGGCTGAAAGGAAGAACCGAACGTTAATTGAAGGAGCCAGAACTATGCTGGCAGACTCGAGGCTTCCTGTGATGTTCTGGGCTGAAGCAGTTGCTACAGCCTGCTATGTTCTGAATAGGGTGTTAACCGTTAAGAGACTTGGAAAAACTTGCTACGAGCTTATGCACGGAAGGAAGCCCAACTTGTGCGGTCTTGAACCATTTGGGTCTCCTTGTTCGATTTTGAAGACTAATTCGAAATTTGGTGAAGTAGCCGATAAGGGAATCCTAGTCGGTTATGTTGTTGGGACACCCAACAGACGGGTCTTCAATACGTCGACTTGTAAGGTGGAGGTGGTTTGTAACACTGACATTACTAGTTACCAACCGCCAAAACCAAGCAATGGACCTGCTGAGCTTTTCGACTATGTTAAACTTTTTAAGTCGTTTAACATACCTGATTTGGAAATTTCTGAAGAAGACGAAAGAGCTGTGACGAAGATGATACTTGATGAGGAAGAGAATATATTGCAACATCAGATTTTTGAGAAATCTCAACCTTCCACATCAAACACGATCGATACCCCTGCGGCCTCAACTGAAGATGAATTTATTAATCCTTTTCACTCTCAGCCAGAAACAACCATAGATGAGATCTCTTCAAACTTGGAAGACAATTTACATGTCGGTGCTGTTCCGACCATGAGAATTCACAAAGATCACCCATTGGAGAATATTATAGGTGATGTGTCCTCTGGTGTACAAACCAGAAGTAGCTTGAATGAGCACACCTGTGTTTATACAAGCATTAAGGAAACGGGTATACTGAACGAATGTTTGTACTCCTGCTTTATAAGCCAAATTGAACCAAAGAATTATCAAATGGCTTTAAAGGACAGCTCGTGGGTCGAGGCCATGCAAGAAGAGTTGGCTCAGTTCGAGAAAATGGAAGTTTGGACCTTGGTTGAAAAACCAAGGAATGTGCATGCTATAGGCACAAAATGGGTGTTCAAGTGTAAGAGAGATGATAAGGGAATTATTGTAAGAAATAAGGCGAGGCTGGTTGTTAAAGGTTTTAATCAGCAAGAGGGTATTGACTACAATGAGGTTTTCGCTCCTGTTGCCCGGTTAGAAGCGATTCGATTGTTTTTGGCGTTTGCTGCATTTAAAAAGATGAAGGTATTTCAGTTGGATGTGAAGAGCGCGTTTCTAAACGGGAAAGTTGATGAGGTTGTGTATGTTGAGCAACCTCCGGGTTTTCCTGACCCAGACTTTCCTGATCACGTATACAGGTTGAGCAAGGCGTTACATGGGTTACATCAGGCACCTCGTGCCTGGTATTCAACGTTATCGGACTACTTGCTGGAAAATGGTTTTGAAAGGGGATTGATTGACAGTACGTTGTTTGTGAAGAGAGAAGGATGTGACTTCCTACTGGTTCAAGTCTACGTGGATGATATCATTTTTGCTGCATCAAAAGTATCCATGTGTCAAGATTTTGAGGCTGTCATGAAGAAACGATTCGAGATGAGTGCTATGGGTGAACTAACCTTCTTTCTAGGATTGCAGGTTGATCAGAAGAAGGATGGGATGTTCATTCATCAAACGAAGTACGTTCATGATGTGCTAAAGAGATTCAAGATGGAGGACAGTTCTCCATATGACACTCCAATCTGCGTCAATCACAAATTGGGCGCTGAATCAGATGGTGATGCAGATGTGGACCCTACTCTGTATCGGGCGATAATAGGTTCATTAATGTATTTAACTGCTTCTAGGCCTGATATAATGTTTGCTGTTTGTCTTTGTGCTCGTTTTCAGGCAAACCCAAAGGAATCTCACATGAAAGGTGTGAAGAGGATTTTGCGGTATCTCAAGGGCAAGCCGAAACTAGGGTTGTGGTACCCAAAGGGAGGAGACGTTGAACTGGTGGCATATACAGATTCTGATTATGGAGGTTGTAATCAGAGTCGGAAGTCTACAACAGGAGGCTGTCAGTTTCTTGGAGTAAGATTAGTTTCCTGGCAGTGCAAGAAACAGACATCAGTTGCAATTTCAACTTGCGAAGCTGAATACATGGCAGCATCCAACTGCTGCTCTCAGGTTTTGTGGATTCAGCAACAATTGCGCGACTATGGTCTGAATTTCTTACTCACTCCTATTTTAATTGATAACACTGCCGCCATCTCAGTAATTAACAATCCCGTGAAGCACAGTAAAACTAAGCATATTGACATTCGTCATCACTTTATACGGGATTGTGCTGAGAAGAAACTTATCAAGATCGAAAAAGTTGATACACTTGAAAATTTTGCTGACTTGTTTACAAAAGCGTTTGATAAATCCAGATTTCATAACCTAATTGAGCTAAACGGGATGATCAATCCCGAGTAACCATGTCTTTGATTTATTTAAAAAAAAAAAAAAAAAAAAAAAAAATGTCATTATTGCTTAAAATTAGTCGGTTACCTCAGTTTGATGGACATATCCTCGGATATGTTTTGGTCCTCGTTTTCGACTTAGAAAATGAGGATAGCCATTAACCGGAAGACTGAAAGTGACTGGGGCAGTTATGACGTGTATTATTTCAGTTGCTGAAAATTAGTCGGTCATTCTTAGTAAGAAGGACACATACTTGTATGTGGTCGGTCCAGTTGATCCATTGGATCTTCAGGATAGCCGTTTACCTGACGACTTTGACGTGTTTGGGGCGATTGAAATCAAATTTTTTTAGGGAAATGAAATTACTTTTCAAGTCTATTACTTCGTAAGAAGTTCTTTGCTGTGTTTAACAGAAAATTGATCCAACCATGGAAAATGATATATATACTGATTGTGTGTGCTTAACTAGTGAAGTTATTAGGCTTAAAAGGCTTTAGAACAGTCATTATATGTCATGGTAATTTTTATGGTGCGTAAAAGTGTATGTGATACTAACTTAAACTACTCGAATTTACGTGGAAACTTCTTAAGAGTTTTGAATGTCTTCACACATATCTTTTCGAATGATAGGCAGAAAAGCGACTACCCAGTCATACACGAGCCCGTGAGTGTTCTGATTCCCGTGAAGAAAGCATTTCAAGACACTGCAGTGATCCAGATTCGGGACTTGCAGTAGTTTAGTACTCCGAAGTCAATAAGAATGTTTGGTTTAAAAAAAAAAAAAAATGTATATTTTTAGTACATATGAGATATAGAAACAATCAAGACTTCTCAAGTCTGGAGTAAGAAGAGAACGGGAAGCAGACAACGAGTATCTACAAGTTAATCAGACACTATGGGTCGAAGTTAACTCGGGGTGACTTGGGTATAGCCAAATACGCTTTGAGAATAGATAGAAGACATCATTATCTCTGAGTTGTTGCCAACTTAAATTTTTGAGCTTAACTGAACCTTAATCCGTATCACAGAAACGATGAAAACCATTTAAGTTATTTACATGCTTACAACCTGTTTCTCTATGTCATAATACAGCTAAACACGGATCCAAGTGCCAGTCACATAGTTAGTATGATTCCTGTTAGGATCTTTTCTAAAACGTAGTGGTCCCTGACTAGACTGAAATTTGATCCCTTATTTCGTTAAAATTTTATAAGTTTTTCTATTTTTGTAGTAATATTATTTTATTGTTGGTTACTGGGTCTTGATCATTTTTGTTTAACTCTTTTTGGAAACTTATAATCTTAAGTACAAGATTCTTCAAACTTAAAGGGCTGATTTTGAAATTACGGGCGAAGTTGTTGAATTCGGCGAAGATGTGATTAACTTCGCCTTAGCGAAGTTAAGCGTAACTTCGCCTGAACCAACAATGCCCTATATAAGGCTTTTGATACAGTAACAGTATCATTATTTTCGAACTTCCGGCGAACATATTATCAAACCAAAGTATTCCGGCGATCTTGTTATTATCATTCGATTTCAATCTTGTGTTTCTAGTTTCTACTATACTCGTGGTATGTGTTGTCAATTTCATCCAATCTTACTCGCTCGTTATAGGTTTACCCGGTTCGAGACCTCGGGTCGTCGAACCTTCGAAACCAAGTTTTTCAACCTTACGTTACGTGTTCATGGACGAGCTTTTCGTCTTAACACCATTACAATATGTTGTTCTTCATTGCTATATCGTCAAATCGGTCCGAAAACATCGGATCTAAACCAATGAATCTGAACAGTCGGCGTTTCAGATTCAGGCGAAGTTAAGGTTTAGGCGAAGTTATCCACAACTTCGCCAGGAGATTAATTTCGCCTGTGGCGAAGTGATCCATAACTTCGCCTTGAAGCTTAATTTCGCCTGTGGCGAAGTTATCCGTAACTTCGCCTTGAACTCAAGTTCGCCTGTGGCGATGTTGTGATTTGGCGAAGTTATCATCAACTTCGCCTATACCATTTTACTTAACAGTTTTTAGACGAAATTACAGTTGAAGCGACGTTGTTCCCAACTTCGCCTCACTGTTAAGTTCGCCTGTATAGTTTTAATCACAACTTCGCTTGTGGTACTTAGCGAACTTGTGAGTTGCTTACACACTGTCTAACTTGTTTTGTTTTGTGCAGATATGGCTGCTGTTGGAGGTGCTGGTGGTGATGATGGTGATGAGCAACGACAATTCTTTCCAGCCCATAACCAGTACATCACGTTAGATCCAGACGCACGAGGCGTAGAAGACTACAGGGAGATTATCACGTTTCTCCTGCGATCAAGAGTCTTTCACGCACTCACTAATACACTGCCCATTTCTCTGCCTAACATTGAAGACTTTTGGCAGACAGTGTACTATGATTGCAGGCCTGAGCCTCCGGTGATGCGAGCAACCGTAAATGGTCATAACATACAGTTTTCCTCGGAAGACATACGGTTGGCTCTGCAGTTCGGTGAAGAAACAAGAGATGACCCAACGGAGTTCGTGGCTCCTTTCCGGGATGGAGCTTATTTGAGGATGGGTTATTCGGGTCCGCTGGGGGACTCGCAGAGGAGGAAAGGGTTTCTGCTGGATCAATGGCGCTTCCTGATGCATGTGTTGATTGTATGCATGTCCGGCAGGAAGGCAGGAACAGACGGGATGGGCGCAACGATGCAATCGGCCATGATTGCGCTGACTTACAACCGCAGATATTCTTTTAGTCAGCTAATATTCTACGAAATCGATCGTCAGAGACGGGCTGTGGCGCGCGAGCGATTCACTATGTATCCTCGTTTCTTGCAGATGATTTTGAATCATGTCGCTCCGTCGCTACCACAGAGACGCCCAATCAGATACGTCGAATGCGTGACGAAACGTATCTTTGCGCAGTGCCGCACTTCGAGCACTCGTAGCAAGCCTGAGCTGCGTCCCAGGCATACTCCATTATTCGGGTATCTCATCAACCCGGAGTATGTTCCTGCAGGAGGGGACGAGTTCAAAGATCCGCAACCACATCAGGCGGCAGCACCTCATGCTGTATCAGCTGCGCCTGTTGTATCTACTGTTGTCTCTGCTGCTGTGCCAGCTACTGTATCTCATGCTGTGTCTACTGCTGAAGATGTTGATCTAGATGCTGCTTTTGGTGGACATGGTTTGTTTGATATGGATGTCTCGGGTCCTCAGTCTATGGATGTTACTAGAGCAGCTACTTCGGTAGCTGACTCCGATCTGGACGAAACGTTTGCTGAGGCGAGACGACTTATGGTGTCTCGGGAAAGGACTACGGGTAAGAGGCCGAGAACTGTGGACGAGGATGAGGAAGAAGTTGATGAAGAGGAGGCAGTGCAGATTGTGCTTAGACGTTCAAGAAGAGAACAGAGAGGTATGGGTTCGGGAGCTGGAGAATCTTCAAGGCTGGTACGTTTTGCTCCACCTGCCTTGTCTGGTATGTCTCTTATTCCTTCCACAGCACAGGTTACTGCTGTCGAGACGTCGGCACCAGCAGTTGTGTCTCTACCACCCCAACCGCTTAATCCACCGGTGGTAGTTGCACGATTCGTTGAGTCGACCATTACTACAACTGCAGGGTTACCAAGTGTACCACCTGCGGTCACTTCTGCTACTGATGTCCCGCCAACTCCATTGCCTACATCAGATTCAGAGAGGATTACTTCGCTAGAGCGGATTGTTGCTGAACAGTCAAAGACCATTCAAAGCCTAGTGGAATCCAATCGACTACAAGCAGCTCTCCTAGTTGAACACGGAAGAGTGATAGATGCCTTCAAGGCATTCTTGGCATCTCAGGGGGAGAAGACTTGTAGGGGTGATGAGTTGAGGACGAAAAGGAGAGAAGATCATGACGATGATCCCAATGCACCTTCCGGTGCAGGTGGTGAGCTGCCAAGAACCTCTCAGGCTCTTGGGGCTTCCACAACTGAGGGGGAGTCTACAAATGCAGCTGGTGACGACGTTGTAGCGGTTGATGATGATGCTGATGTTGAAGATGTGATCGACGCATTGAAAGAGTTGGATGAGGAGGATGATGAGTTTATGATTGAAGATGATGTGTTGCCAGTTGATGAGATCGAGAGGATTGGAGAGCAGATTACGGTTGAAAACGTGTTGGAAGAAGGTGAGATTGTTGATGACTCCGTAGAACATGAGATTCCGGAGGTTGAGAGACCAGGTTTGGATGATGAGAACGTGGAGGAAGAGGCTGAGTGGGAGGAACAACCGAAATGGAAGGAGGGTTGTGCCCACTGGTTCGTGAAAACGAAGAAGCCGGCGGTCCCTAAGATGTTCAGAAAAAGATACAATATTAAGGGATACGCGGAAGCCAAGAAAGGTATTATCTGCTGGTTATACGACGAGCAGCTGCGGCTCTTTGTGATCAAGAGATACGATGGCGTTCAGTACTTCCAGAGAAAGTTGAGATCTCTAAACACACTACCAGAATGTGAAGTAAAAGATTTAGCCAGATTGGGATTGGTAAATAGAAGTGAAGACAACATGGCTAGAATCATCGCGAAGATCGTGTGGAAAGAGTGCGTTAAAGAGAAAAAGTTTGAGCTACTGAAACCACAAAAAGGGAAACTTGTCGAAGACAAGGATAGAGGTCTGAGAGTTGATGGAAAACCTTGGATGGTCATGAAGTACAAACCGATCCGGTGCCTTAAAGAAGTACCGATGAAGCTCATGCCCAAGGACGTGCTCAAAGATCTAAAATGGTGGTACGTGGATTGTGAGACAGCTGAGGCGGTAATGGAAGATGAGGATGAACAAGAAGTACTTCGGGTTTACGACCCGATGCATCTTGTTAATCTGTCGCAGGCTGATTTGAAAGTGCTCAACGAGAAGAAGATCTTCTACATTCCTGCTTGGAAGGATCAAGCTAGGAAATATCAACGGGTAGTGTCAGTATGTGTAAGAGAAGGGGCGCACGCGTAGAGGTGCAGATTACAAGACTCAAGATTTGAAGATCAAGATATGAAGCTACTGCCAAGGGGGAGTCTGTTGGTACATGTTTGTCAGTAGTTCATAGTCTAGCATTTGTAATCGAGTCTGTAATGTAATTATGTTTTGATTATGTTTAGTTTGTAACACGCGAAGTTGTCAACAAGTTCGCTATGGCGAACTTGTTGAATCAGCGAAGTTATTGACAACTTCGCCAATGGCGAAGTTGTCGTGTATATAAACTGTTTCAGCGAAACAGTTTGCAGTTGATTGTTTTAGGTTTCGTTTCAGTGTTTCACTAAGAGTGTTACGTGATATTCTCTGTAATAGTGACCTCGTGTCACGTGTTTGCTATCAATATAACGTGGTTGGTTTATTGCTCGTGTGTTCGACCTCTACACTCTTTACACTCGTATCTACCTGCGCAGGGATTCCGCACCTGCGTTGTTAGCGACATCCCGTGTACGATCCGTTCAGGAACCTACAAAAGGCATGATGTAAATTGGGTAATCGCGGATCGATTAACCAATCCTCGCATTTCATCCCAATCCATGACAATTACCACAATGAATTCTCGCCCAAATTCATGATGGTGAAATGGTATCTCGTCGTGGAGTACCATTTTCAATTATCTCAGATCGAAATAGTCATCCTACTTCCATTATTGGAAGGCGGAGAAGGAAGCATCGAGAGCTTGAAGCTTTCTATAGGTGAAGTAATTATCACCAAATTGTTAAATTGAAAATGGGCGTGGATCAAGCCATAAGATTTGAATTGATTCGAGAAACAACCAATCGGATTTATAATATTTAAGATGAGTTGAAAGCAGCGCGAGATTGGCAAAGGATTTATGCCAACATTCATAGGAAACCATTGTCACTGGAAAGAGATGACAAGGCATTTTTAAGGCATCACCATCGAGAGGTGATATAAGGTTTGGCAAAACCGAAAATAGCTCCTTAATATATTGGACCTCATGAGACTATCTCCATGATTGGTCATTTAGTTTATCGATTAAAGTACTCCAGGGGCTAAGTATTATACATGATGTTTTGTCATGTATACGGATTGAAAAGTACCTAAGCGATGAGGCAACGAAAGTACTAGTAATGGAAGTACTCATAGAAGACATGCTTGATATGATAAATAATTCCGTAGAGATAGTAGACGGGAAAACTAAACAGTTTGGACATACCAAGCTTTATTGATTAAGATTAAGTGGAATTCACAACGAGGACCAGATTATACCTGGTAACGCGAGGGTGAATTCTGAAGGAAACCCCCCCCCCCACATTTCTCTCGAAAGGGGATAGTGGGCGTGTAAAATTTCGAGGACGAAATTTCTTAACGGGGGGAGAATGTAACGATTCCGACGAAACCAGGGATACCCTAACCGGTAGACGATAGTTACGTCATATTTAATGTCGGGTACATGAGTTACCATGGTAATTATACGAGAATACATGGTTCATTGTATTGATTGTACGTGAATATATAATTCCCCGCATTGAATATGCGATTAATCGATCGATAATTATTGAAACCCGAATGAATCGAGGGTTCAATTATAGACGATATCTATAATATTTAGTGATGTTACGAAGCATTAATGCTTCGGGATAAGTAAAGTACGGCACAGAAAAAGAATTTCGATTTAATGGTACGTCGGTACATTAAACGAAACCTTTAATACCAAACCGAGCAAGAGATGATCGATCAAGCCGAAAAAGATGCGCGATAATTAATGATATGATGTTTTAAGTTAATAAATGTCATGGTTTAAGTTTTTGAAGTTTTTAAATCGGTTTTATATAAATTTCATTTTTAAGCCGAAAAACGACCGTTTTAGCCTCGTTTTAAGCCGAATTAAACATTTAACCGAAAAACGAACTGAACCAGATTATCCAAAACATTATCCGGATTTCGGAAATCCAATTGTGTGGCTAGAATTGAAAGAGGTGGGTCCCACCCCACCCCCTCAAGTTCCGATCGGATTGGGAGTGCTCCCTTAGCCTCCCATTTTTTTTTACACAAACATTCCATCTCCTTCATCAATCCTCTCCACTTCATCATCTAAAAACCGAGATTTTGGAGCAAGAAAACAAGGTAAAGAATCGAGTTAATCACGTTTCCATCTTCGTTTCTTGAGTTTGTTTGCAAGAAAATGAGGTTTCAAAGATGAAAACCGATTCTTGCATGATCAAGTGATGTATACGGGTTATACAAGGGATCTTGGTCCAAGAAAGGAGTTAAACGAACCGAGAACGAATTTTTACGGTTAAATCTTTGATTTTAAAGCAATAACCGAAACTATAGTGTAAGAGGCTTGATCGTGAGTGTAACTTTCTTAGTATTGTGGTATGTTGTTTGTAGGCTCTGTGCTTAGTGGTAGATAAGGCGGAAAGACGAGTTTGTAGCTTGTAGTGGCGGAAAACGAAAGGTATATTCGGTTTATGTTCGGTGTATGTGTTTTGGGACAGATTGTTGATGGTTTAGAGTTAGGTCATGAAATTTTACAGGGATGTTCTACACATGAAAATAAGAGTTCTGTGAATTTTTGGTAATTTTTGGACAAAGGATGAATATTTGGTGAATTTAATGCTCGGTTTTGGCCAAAAATGGTGAAAAATAGTTAAATAACATGAAAAATTCTGGAAAATTGCAGATAAGCTTTTTATATCATGTATAAGTCACACACAAAATTTGAGGTCAGTTGGAGAAGTCTAAGTAGGCTTTTCGGTTAAACGAGTTCTAGGGTTTTCTAGCTCGGTTTTAGTGAAAATGGCATGTAAAAGAAGATTTTGGTTCTGGAAAAATTACAGGGGACTATGTGGATGGCAGGGGACATCCAGAAAAAATTTGGGATTTTTCTAAGGTCGTTTGGTATTTACGACATATTTAGTGTTTAAATGGTGTTTAAAAATAGATAAATAAATTTTAAATATAAAAATTAATTCTGGAAATATTGCTATAAATTTCCCCACTGTCAAAATGTTATTGTGCTAATTATCAAACTTTTAAAGTTAAAACGCGTAAACCGGTGAAGTTCGCTTAAGCGAGCTGACTGGTGTATAAAAACCCTAAAAATGAACTATTTTCATATAATTGAGTGAAACAAGTAAAAATGAATCATCCGAAAATAATTCGGATGATTTGGGTATTTTTAACCGATTTAACAGTTTCCGGTACGCCAAAGACGGAAACGGGTCCCACGGCCAATCCGGACGTCTAAACCGAGCTCTAAATTCACATCTTTAATTAAATTATCAGTCAACCACTACTCTCGGGTCGTGTGTGACCAAATTCATTTTTGAAACGTAAAAACGGATAACCGTGCTAGGCACGCAAAACGAGAAAAACGACTAATAGTAGTTGTGACCATGGAACTCTAAACGATATCACAATCTGAGTCCGGAGAAGTGTTTCTGGGTTAACCTTGCCCCCAGAACGGGTACAGTGCTGGGTTAACAGTGTCCCCAGATGTACCGGTTAACTTGGTTAAAGTTATATTAATAATGAGTGTATAGTAACGATCGTAGGGTTCATATTACAGATTGGACGTGTTAACTGATAATGATTGTTGTTACCTGCTTGCATGTGCTAAGGTGAGTTTCACGAGCCCCTTTTTCTGAATTGTTTTCAAATATTTTCCCGGGGCGGAAAGCATGTTACTATTGAAATGTTTAAGTACATACTGAACGCATGGATTTGCGTGTAATTATAATTATTTGATTGTACGGGAATCGTATGGAATGGGTACAGTAATGGGTTAACAGTGGCCCCAGATGTCCCTAGCAGTGTTTCTGGGTTAACTTTGCCCCCGGAATGAGTACAGTACTGGGTTAACCGTGTCCCCAGATGTCCCTAGAAGTGTTTCTGGGTTAACGTTGCCCCCGGAATGGATACAGTACTGGGTTAACAGTGTCCCCAGATAATATTATATTCTGATATTGATTTATCAAGGTTTACTCAAATTGTGAAACTCACCAACTATTCGTAGTTGACCCGTTTTCTCACATGCTTTTCAGGTACAATTAAGATGAAGTGATTGCTTACGTGCTAAGTGCTTGATGTGTGTAAGATTTGCGTGCGAGATGTTAGGGTACATTATAACAGATAGAATTATGTATCGTATTGTATGATGTGTGTATCACCTAGACGGTAATGAAATACGAGATAATGTAATTATGAAGTATATTAATGCATTCAGTTTTCTTTATAAACAATGTGGTTGATATCAGAGGTGTCTGTTGCATCCCGTTTACGTTTCCGCTGCGGTTGCGGGGTGTTACAAATGTTTTGGGTCAGCTGAGGTGTTCCAATCTAGGGGGAGATTGTTGAGACAAAGATTTGACCAAAATGAGATATATGGAAGATTGGAATCTTCTCAACCTCCTCAGAATTCGCTAAGTATGGATCCGGGCACACCTTAGACCTCCGAGCAAGATTTTACTTAGCCGGGTACGATATTTTGTCTGTCGGGCAAGGTTATCTTCAAGTAGTCTTCTTTAGTGGATATCCGAGCAGGGTTTGCAAATTAGTGCATTGCCGGGCAAGGTACACTAGTTCATGTAAATCCGGGCAAGGTTCACTTTATCAAGCAAGTCTGTTCTTCATAGCTAAGTAAAGTTCACTCCCGAGTAAGCATTTGGCTAACCAAGTCCATGAAGCCAAGTGATTGGAAGACCGGGCAAGGTATTCATTAATAATAGTGGTCCGAGCAAGCTTGATGATTTAATGGAATATCTTTAAGTAATATCGGGCAAGGTTCAACTCAAGCAAGGAACAGTACTGCAGAGTACACTTTGCTAATAAGTTATTTTCTAGCAAGGAGTTGAAATGGACCATTGAAGAACAAGGTTGCTCGTAAGGGTTTATCGGGCAAAGTCTGGCAAAGTCAAGAAGACTGAAGTCTACCCGGTGAGTATTTTACTTGGTAAAATACTCTTCAAGTAAAGTCTACCCGGAAACTGATTCCGGGCACACTTCTATGTTACCAAATTCTGAAGGATGGCAGAGTACACAGCCTACTCAGAGAATGAAGATTGATGCAAAGCCTACCCGGAAGACTTGTTTTACACTTAGAATATTTCTGATTATGTAATTTGAATATGTATTTACGTTTGGGGTTTCTAGAAGGAATGACAGCTGTCCTAGGATGGCAGGCCTATAAATAGAATGATTTAGGCACGCCTCCTACGGATTTGAGCCTTTACACTTTTCGGATAAGAAAGAATATTTCTTGAAAGTGACGGCTGTCCTACGATTCGTACGGAAAAACCTTCCTTCAAGAAACCCTAAATAGATTATCGTTTGTATGAGTAATATTATATAAATGGAAATCTTTTGAGTGAATCTTGTTTGTGTTGGTTACCTTTGAATATTGATTAACCAACCGTATGTTTGTTATTGATTCCGCCTTTAACAAACAGTGATCTTTCTAAATATAGCAACCCGTCAATAACTCTCTTGTCGACACATCTATTTGTGTGAGTTATGACATGATTTGAGTAAGATCCAGCTGAAATCGGGGACCTGACAAGTGGTATCAGAGCATGTTGCTGCTCTTTTAGAAAGATTGTTGCTGAATGAAAATTTGAAGAAAGATGATGTAAGCAGACCACTGTTCCATTAAAACGTGACGTCAGAAGCTCTGTTCTTCATTTTTCTTCCAGATCTACAATCATTTGGTGTTTTCTCTTCCTTATTCTATTTAAAGTTTTAATTGTATATTTTTACTATGTTCGTATGTATTTTGTAACCGGATCCTGTCGGGTTTCGTTAAAGTGTTGATTACTAGTTTTTTTCTACTGCGTAAATTGAATAATTGGATTAATTAATTATTTGTCATATTATTGAACTGGGCTTAATAATACTAAATGTTTTGATTGATCACCACTCGAACCCAAAGTTGTATTAGATCCTTGGTTACTACAAACAAGTCGGTATCGGTTTTTTAACCGGAATTAGAACACAAATTTTAATTAGTTTTAAAGTTTCTGATCTAATTAAATTTTAGGGCAACTATAATTTTGGTCAAAGTTTATTTGTTTTATTTGAGCACAAGTTTGCCCAGTTTTATTTTATGATTGTCGTGAAATATGTAGATACGGTCCGACCTTGTTTTGTGGTTGTTATTTATATTTGGTTTTTGGTTTTATGGTTTTGGCACCTTGATGGCTCAAAGTTGTAATAGTAAGGGTTTTTTTCCTTTATTGCATTTCTTTTTGTAAATATTGTAGCAAATGAAGAACCGAAGGAAAAAACCGTGGAAGTTAAACAAGAGTCATGAAGTCAGTAGGAGTTGCTTGAGACGATTGGATGCAATGAAGTCCATCCTTGTGGTTGTTTGTGTGTTGTGACCCCATGACCCATTTGGTCTTTGCTATTACGCTATAGCAAGACCGAACAATTTTGTTTTACCATATGGATTTATATATTTATCTTACTATTGTGGTTGCTTGTAGCTTATAATTATTATAGCATTACAAACCGAAAACCAACATAATTTTAAAAAAGAATTTTTTATAATATTAATACAGTCACATTAAAAAAGTTCTAAAAGGGTTTTACAAGTTGTCAAATTTTGTCAGTAAAACAAGTTTGTTTTAAAATCAAATAATAACCAATTAAATTTTGCAAGTTAACAAAATTTTAATTTCCCAAATATTAACTTAATAGAATTCTATTAACTTATAATTGGTTAAATAAATCACGGCGCACTTAGTTTTAATAGGTTATCTAAAACTTAGAGTCATGAGAGATGAAAGGATTCATCAACTTATCTCGATTAAATACAGTAAAACTAGCTTTTACTCTAATTGATAAATATTAAAATTAAATTCCAATTTTAAACCAATAGTCCATGCCATCATACTATAAGCCACACTTGGGGCATAATCATAATGTGAAACAACAAGTGTTTGGATTTACAGCACCACACTTGGTGCATAGATTATCCCTCTAAGGTGCAAGGATTTCGTTGCTACAGCTGGTCCTTCCACATATACCTATACTAGGACAACTATTGCTTTTCTCTCTTGTTATGTGCTACATATGTCTGGAGACTAAAAGTGGGTATAGATGAGGCTAAATGTAACAATGCATAGACATGATTTGTCTTAGTGACATCATAATATAGAGTTGTGTTTTATCCACAATTGACCATCGTTGTCGGTCTGTCTAACCACTTATTAATGTTGCATGCTACAACTGCCATTAATAATGAGTAGCCAGCATCTCAAAATCCTATTCCATTAAGTACTTGGGTCATTAATAATATAAGGAATATAACATCAAAAATACTAATTAAATTACTATTGTTTATTTAATCACATGTCTTCTGATAATTCCTCATTCGCTCTCAAGCATGCACTTGATAAAGAAATGCTGAATGACACTACCTTTTCTTGATTAGCACCGCAATATGTGAATAGTTCTCAAGATGGAAAGAAGCTCTCTGTTAGTGCTCACATGCTTAAGAAAAATGGTACATTAACAGTAGTGGATTTCGTCTTGAACTCTCTCCCCAGCTCTTACGACCGGTTCGTGATGAATTTCAATATGAATTCCTTGGTGACGACAGTGATGAATATTCCAAATATAACGAATCAATTTCTTATGGTCAAATCTACAGAAGTCAAGAAGCCCAACCCTAAGAAAATGGGTTATAACAACAAAGGCAAGAAAAAGGCTACTGTTGTTGTCAAACTTTCCACCGACACTAATAAGCAAATTGCAAAACTACCACTTCCACATCATGAAAAGCGATAGTGCTTTGAATGCAACAAGATAGGGCACTGTGAATGTAACTGCCTCAAGTACCTAGCCAAGTTGAGACAAAAGAGGGCAATTGGTGAATTTTCTTTGGAGATTTTTATTTATGTTATTGAACTTTTCATTGTTTCTAGCAACATTAGGTATTTGATACCGGATGTGGTTACCACACTGTTAATGTCTTGCAAGAACCTGAAAAAGTAGAAGAAATTGAAACAAGGCGACATAGAACTCATTGTTGGTGATGGGAAGAGAGTCTCAGTCATTGTTTATGCTACACATCGTTTTGCATGTCCATATGGCCTTGTTGTTACCTTGGATAATTGTTTAAGAAACATTATTTCACTTTAATTAATCTTTGAACAAGGTTTAAGTATATTTTTTATGGTATTTCTATTTTTACCTTCTTAAATAATCTCTTTTTAGGCTAAACGTGAATACGATACTTATTGAGATTGATGTTCGAACAAAGAATAACATACATAATCTTTCTAACGTATTGGATCTAGCATCAATGGTACATTTCTATGGCATTGGCGAATTCGCCATATAAGCCAGGCACGAGTTAAAAAACTCTAATATGAGGGGATTCTTGAATCCACATGACCGGACTCCTTTGACAACTATGAATATTGCTTAGCTGGCAAACTCACCACGGACTCCTTCACTAATATTTGTGAATGAGCTAAGGATCTGCTAGGACACATACATACAGATGTCTTTGGTCCTTTTAGATCCTTGTGAAGAAATCATGAAAGATACTTTCACCGGCGATTATAGTCGATATGCTTATGTTTATCTTATGAAACAAAAGCATGAAACTTTTTAAATGTTCAAAGAGTTTTAAAATGATGTTGAAAAAAAACTCGGTAAAACAATTAAAACACTTCGATCAGATTGAGGTGGAAAATATCTTAGTTCGGATTCATCAATCATCTAAAAAAGTGTGGTGATTCACAACTCAGTCCACCCGACACGCCCCAACAATAATGGCGTGAGTGAGAGAAGAGATCTAACCTTGCTAAACATGGTCCGATCAATGATGTGTAGAACAAACTTGCCTCACTCCTTTTGGAGCTTTGCTCTTATAACTGTCGCACGCGTTGTCAATCTAGCTCCAACTAAGAAGGTAATGAAAACCCCATATAAGATATGGAATGGCTCTAAACCCAAAAATTCTTACCTAAGAGTATGGGGATGTGATACACATGTCATAGCGATTCCCATAACAAGCTCGATCCTCGGGACGTAATGGTTGTTTTCGTCGTATACTACGATAATAGCGGATTAAATTTACCACTGATACAAATATGATTTCTATCAAAATAAAGGGTCACTTCATCAAGAAAGAAACTCTCAAACAAGGAAATGGAAATAATATTGTCGATCTTGAAGAAATTTTGGAACCACAAATAACCATTGAAGAAGTTGGAACATTTGATCAACCAGTTATTGTTGATGATATATCAGACGAAAACACAAGCGTTCACAGAAGTAAGAGGATTCACAAAGAACTTGAAAGATACCTACGGTATCTATATGGTCTTGAAGTCATATTAGTAATTAAATTTGATGACAAACATGCTAACTACAAATCTGCTATCTTAGGTCCAAAATTTGAGAAATAGCGAGAAGCCATGAATGCCGATATGTAATCTATGCATGATAATCCAGTTTGGGACTTGGTTAGTGTAACATCGTGAAAATAACGGGTCAAAAAAACCAAGTTCCAAAGTAAAAGGACCAAAAGTGAAAATTCTGATTTCTGGGCCAATCACGATACGCGACGCCTAAACGATAACGTCATCGCATATCGCCATGACGCTGTCTAACAACGTGACACGTGTTTCGCCACGTGTCCACACGTGGCACAACGTCTGCCACGTGTCACCACGTGGCACTGCGTCTGCCACGTGTCACCCACGTGGCAAGCCTACATGTTATGTCATCAAGCCTAGTAGCGATACGCGACGGTCTTCCCCTAGGCCCATCGCGTATCGTGATAGAATAAAATAATAATAGAAGATCCAGCAACCCTTCGCGCTATGCGATGGGTCACCAAATCAGCCTCTATAAATAGGGCTCAAACCCTTTCAATCACACTCACACTTTCACACAACTCTTTCTCTCACTAAAAATACCAGTCTCTCACTACCTCGATAATCATGCCAAATTTCCTCGATTTCCGTGCCAAAAACCAAAGTTATCTCGAGTTCTATGGCACACAACAACAAAGATGTCTTGAAGAATGTATCATCTCGAAGAAGACCCGACAACTATCTCGAAGTACGTGCCAATAAGAATCAAAGATTGGTGTGCCTCGATTCGCGTGCTGAGGAAGGTTTTGATCAAGGAAATAAGTAAAGACGTCGAAGTGCTGCCCAAAGTTTTTAGGGTTTTATAAGCAATGCAAGGTAGGCATAATGCCCGAATAAAATATTATATAATATTAAAAGGCTTAAAACCCAAAGTCGAGGATATACTCGATACCTCGAAAATAAACAAAAATAAGTAAAACAAAAGAAAGTATACAAAAGATAATTATATGAATATAATTATTTGCTATAGATAATGTGTAATTATTATTTTAATGATTTTAGATAATAATAATAATAATAATAATAATAATAATAATAATAATAATAATAAAGAAATAAAGTATACGTTTCTTCAAGAAGAAGAAACGTAGTGTTTAAGAAAAGTAAATAAGTAAAACTGAAGGTTTAACATATAAAAGAAAGAAAAGTATTTTGAATTAAAGGTTCATAAAAGAAAATATAATCGATCGAGGTAAAGATTATACAAAAAGAGACTAGAGGTCTTAAGCTGGATTAAAGATCTGGTATTAATAAAAGGTTATACTCGTACTATAGGTTCGAGATAGCTAAGGAAGAACCGATCAGTGTAGTGAATTGAAGCTGATCATTTCAAAGAAAGGTGAATACGCCCAACTTTATAAACAAACTTGTGTTAAACGTGTCAAACAAATTGATTACATGAGATTACGTCTCTCTAAAACATTATAAACAAAAGTAATCACTAGCTCTCAGGCTGTAGTGTACGTTTGTTTGGATCCTTACATATGTGGTAAGTCGGTGGGCACACCACGCCACACCTGGTTATGAGCCTCGGCCACGATGGGCCGGACCTAAGTTACGTCCGAGTGAGGGTAATCATGTGTATATTGATGGTATCTAAGTAATATCGAATGCTGCGGTGTTTGCTGAGTGGTTTGTGTAGAACTTAATTTTATAATTGTGTTTTGTTTTGACTTGATTATTCCTAAGGCACGATGGGCCGGACCTAAGGTATGTCTCAAGGAGTAATCAAGTAAAGAAAATATTTTATGCGTCAGCGTATTCACCAGCATGTGTTGCTGAAATCTACGCGATCTGATGGCTCAAATCATTTTGTTAATTATTAAACTTGAATGGTGGTTTTTATATAAAGAGGTAATCTTTTGTAAACAAATAAAGAGTATTTTATAATCCCATCTTTTGTAATGTAAATATTATATTTTAAGCCACGCAAATATATTTTCCACTTTAATCCGCTAACTCTGATTTAATTTACAAAGATGGTACCAACTGTTGGTCGCACGCCCAGGCCTAAGATGGGGGTGTGACAGTTAGGCTACCCGCTAGTCTAGGGCAGTAGGGAGCAAATAGATTTTCAAGAGAAAAACCTGACATGCTCGGAAATGTACGCACCTATAAAGCATGGCTAGTTTCGTAAAGCTTTACTCAAACTCAAGGTGTTGACTTTGATGAAACCTTCTTGCTCGTTGCTATGATCAAATCGATCAAGGTATGCAAACTGAATAAGTCAATTTATGAACTCAGACAAGCATCTCGCAGACGGAATCTTCATTTTGACTAAAAATCTCAAAGAGTTTGGTTTTGTCAAGAATGAATATGAGCCTTGTGTTCATAGAAAGCTAGTGGGAGAATTATCTCATTCCTCATCTTGTATGTGGATGACATACTGATCTTTGTAAACAACTTTCCTATGCTTGAGGAAATCAAGCATTGGTTGGAATCTTGCTTCGCAATGTAAGATCTTGGAGAAGCTGCTTATATTCTAGGAGTCAAGATCAACCTGAGATAGATATAAGCGGCTTCTAGGGCTAAGCCAAAGTACTTACATAGATAAAGTCATGGAACACTTCTCAATGGAAAACTCCAAGAAAGGTGGAGTTTCCATTGCCAAAGGAACCGTGTTGAACAAATCGCAATCTTGTCAACAAACATTGAAACTAAGCACATGCAAGAAATTCCATATGCTTTAGCGATTGGTTCTATCATGTACACTAATTTATGCACTAGACTTAACGTCTAGTATGCTTTAAGCATGACCAACCGTTATCATCAAAGTCTCGGTGTTGGCCACTAGACTGTGTTAAAGAACATTTGAGGTACCTGAGAAGAACCAAAGATATGTTCTTAGAGGAGTAGAAGAGGAGATCACTCTAAGGTGTTACACTAACGCTAAATTCCAGAGTGGCGAAGATGTTTCTCGCTCACAATCTACTTGGATGAACAAAATTCATAACCGGCCTCGATATGGTTTCAGGTTTTGGAAACTGATCAACGTAATATGTGATAACACAAGAGCAATTGCTCAAGCCAAATAGCCCATATTTCATCACAAGGAAAAGCAAATTCTAACTAAATTACACTATATATGAGAAATACTGGAACGAGGAGACAGTATAATAAGGGAAACAAACACAAATCAAAACCTAGAAGTCCCGTTCACTAAACCGATGGCTCTAGACAAGTATGACCAACACAAGGATGCTATCGGTCTTAGGTTAGCTAGCCATATGTTTTGATTTAGTATATGGATGTACGCACACTAACTATTATACTTTTGAGTTCACTTTTGATTTAATGGTTAAATGCAAACGTTGAATATTATAACCGTGTTCGATTTAATACGTTTAATCCATGAAATTTGTATTTTAGTTATCCGTAGTCGGTCAAAATCGTGGGAATGAATCTAAATTAAAACTATTCTAACTTTAGACTCAAGGAGTTTACTTCCAAACTCACAGACCTCAATATGAACGACGTTGGATGTAACTCGCATCAAATCACCGTCGTGGATTTTAGTCATAAAATGTATTGCTATCGGTATACTCATTTAGTATCAGCTGTTGTCGTGTAACTGTCAATTATAAAGGCATTGGTTGGGTGTAGTTTTGAAGTTCAGTGGGTGTTGTATGTAGGGGTGTTCAAAGTCTGATTTCCAGAGTTTCAGTTTTCCAAACATTTTGAATAGTTGATTCACTATCCGAATCCGTATCCAAAATTTCAGATATCCGAAGTTCAGATATCCGAATTTTTTTAAAAAAAAAACATGTTTTAAAAATAAAGTAAGAACATCTCAACAATCCATATAATCCGCAGTCTGTAATACAACTAACAATTTCTTTTGAAACAAATCTACAATTAACAATCCTTTGAAGCACATCCGCAATTAATAATCTAACAAACCTTTGAAACTTAATGCTGGCATGAGACAACGGTGGAGAGTTGGAGGTGACCGACGGGCCGTGGAGAGCTCAAAAGACTGGCGGCGTTGTGTTTTATCAATTCGCGCTACATCTCTTTGATACAGTGAATTGATATGTTATGCTGATATATATATATATATATATATATATATATTATAATACATATAGAATGGGCACAATGGTCATTTCATCAAAAACTCTTAAAATTAAGAGGTATAATTTTGTTAGCACAATACACAAGGGTTTAATACATAAAAATTTTATCAACAAAACTATCCCGCCCAATTCCCTTGGATCTCTTTTTTCAATTATGATTTCAAACATCTTACTAAACCCTAATTTTGAAACACAACACAGCCACCACACTCATCTACATCGGCATCTCCCCATAACCACAATCAAATCCATGGTGATTGAGGAGAGGGTTATCCGGCTTTCTTCGTGTCTTCTCCTTCCCCTGAAGCTCTCTCCTCACCATTTCTTCTATGCTAATGTTTCGTTTGGTTCCTAGGGTTTAAATTTGTCTCTTAATTCTTCATGATATACTCGTTAACTCCTCCCAATCTTTCTTCTGAGAAATGTGTGGTAATAAGATCACCTGAGAGGCAGGCAGGAATACTTAGTAGTTCAACAATGGCCTCCAACAAAGCTAGTATCTTTAATAATTTTCTCTATACAGACATAATCCTACATAACATATATAAATGATATGGTATTAAAAGGTCATGCATGGAGCTTGAGAAAATGTTGCTTTGCTTTTGTCTTCTCTGTATGTGTAACTTTTATTTATTTTTAAAACTTTTTATGTGTTTTACATGCTTTTTCTATAAAGGGTCTAATCATTTTTATATTTAAATGCAGAGGACAAGTAGAGAAGAAATTTGAGTTGAAGTTGGAGCAATTGGTTTGCTATAAAAAAATAACTTCTTGGATATTGTATTGTAGGAACTCACAGGTTTTTATTTTATTACACCTTTTGTTTAATAATTCGTTGGGTATAGTTACATATTCATGTATTAAGAAGGTTGCAAATGACACAATTACAATTAAATTTGAGTCATTTAAATTATTTTGAACTGTATAGGCTGAACTCTAACCTTTTTTGACTTGATTTCATTAGTAACTTATTTATATATAAAACTCTAGGTTGTTGGCATATGAGTACTCCAACAATGACAATTTCGAGCAATGGCTTCATGGCTTGTATAAAAGTTATCCTTGTTACCACAAAGGCGCAAGATAAAAATAATTTTTCTTAATTTCTTTAAAATTAATTATATACTTTTCTTTCTTTCTTGGTTCCTTGTTTCTTGAAATTGTTTTGCTACAACAAGAAATCAATTATTCAAAAACGGAGTTCAATTTCAAAGCTAAATATTTTTAAACAACTGTTTTAGTTTATAAGCAACAACTGATGATACAACTATTTTGCAGCCTTTTGCATACGCACAAGTTCATTGGGTTAAAAGTGGTCCACCGTGATATCAACTTGATCTAAACTACTATTGACTGCTTTGAGATGTATCGATCGTGATTCTGAGAAGAGACTTACAATGGATGTAGTTGTGTGTTTGCTTGAGTCTGAAGAGTGAAGAGTATCTGTTAATACAAGAGGTTAGCCTTTTAGTTTCTAGATTAGAGGCGGCAAAATGAGTGGGGTGCAGAATGGATACTTTTAAAACGGTCTTAAACAGGTTAGGTTGACCTGAATCATTTTATTGTGTAGAAAAGAACGGTTATAAAATAATAATGGGTTAAATATGTTTTCAAAACTTATATCTCTACAATGATACATGATACTTTCAAAAGTTAAATATATATATTTCACTAACGGGCTAAATGCTGAGTTTTATTATTATTGAGTATTTGAGTCAAGTTTAACTTGTAAAATGGTTACTTTCAAGTTTCTTGTGATAACAAGTAGATTATTGTGATAAACTTGAATGATATTTTGAATTTATATCAAAATTATAAACTTAACAGTAAGTTTGAAGCATGACACATTTCACCATATTACCATTTTAGCTCACAAACAACTAATAATAGACGTTGTAATTAAACATGATATTACTTTAGATGTGAAGGTCTTTATAGTTTTCTTGATGAGTTGCTTTGGAAATCTTTCATTTGTTTGGTTTAAGATAAACGAGCGAACACGAACAAGCTTCGTCTATGTAAAAATTAGTTTTTATTAGTGGTGGTTACTGCATGTTCACGTTCGTTCATTTAAAACCTTAACGAACATTCCATAGATGTACACGAACAAACAAATAAGTTTTTGTTTAAAACCTAACCAAACAGTTCATGAGTGATAAATGAACTCGTTTTCGTTTATTTATATGAACAAAAAATTTTTGTTCTTGTTCGTTCGTTCATTAAACAAACATACATAAACGAACTTCTCACCAAACAGTTCATGAGTTGTTAACCAAATTGAATATATCAAAACTGAAAACTAAAACAAAATCCAATTGCCTGTAATAGTTTAAAACCGGTTTTCCTCAACCTGTTTGTTTTAAAACCGAGCTGGTTGTTCAAAAGGGGAACCGGTACCAACTACCAAATCCGCGCTTTGGGTCGGTTCATGAACCGGTTTGGGTGAAACCGGTTCGGGTCGGTTTGCCACGAACCGGTCCCAAACTGGTTTTTTACACCTCTTCTCTAAGCTTGTGTAAGGGACTCAGTGCAACATTTAAACTCATTATTCTACTGTTTTGAACCATCTTAAGATTAAAATCATTGCTAATTAACGGGTCAAACTTATATATTTAGTAAACAAGTCAAAAATATTGCTGTTAGTGATCATTCGAATATTATTAAACTTGAAGGATTAATATTCACTTCAAGAGCTTTTTGTATTATGTACAAGTAGGCAGTTACTTAATCGTATTACGTACATTTAGAAACTGCATAGAATGAATGAGTTTAATGATATTGTAGATAAAGTGCAGCAAGAATGAATGGCGAAAAGCAGGTGATGGAAACTGGTGCAGTGCAGCTCACGATGCCAATGCTGAGTTGGCGAGGTCCCCTGTGGCTGGTATATTAGTTTGGTGAAGGCGAAGCAAGATATTGGTGCTGGATGAAGATGGATCAGCAACATAATTTTGCATCTAGGTTAACCTTTTATTTTATAAACAAGCCGATTCGGAACGGTTTGTAAGCGAGCTAAGTCGGATTGGTTGTAAGCGAGCCGAACCAGCTCGGTTTGTAGTCAAACCGAGCTGACTCAGTTTGTGTGTGTATATGTTTATTTTATGAATTTGCATTTCTGTAAGATTTTTGGAAGTATTAAATACTTGCATTTTGAGATGTTAATAGATTATGTATTTTTTTAAGCATTAATAATAATATTATTGCTTGCTTTCTCATATGTATGCTTTGCTACAGTTGGTATGCTGACATGACAGTAGCTTTCTCTTTAGTAGTCGCAAGGACTCTACTTGAAGGTAGACTAATCATATTTGTAATTAATATTAGATAATCTGAGATTAATCTTATAAGAACCTTTCAGTTTCTAATCTTCTTAAAAATGTTTTTTTAGGTTGTAGATTCCAGTTGTTAAAGTTTTTGTTGTGGATTGGAGTCCATATGGTGAGAAATTTGCATCGGGTGGTGGGGATAGAGTTCAGAAGCTATAGACCAGTTAAACCGAATCTATTTATTTATAAAAATTCAACCGAAAGCGAGCTGAAATGAAGCAAATAAGCTGAAACCAAACCGAAATGAAATTGAAAATCTGAATCCAATAACTGAAAAGAAAACTGAACAAAAACGCAGCCAACAACAATAAAAATCTAACCAAAACAAAACCAAACAACCCATAATCAAAAACTAAAAAAACTGAACCAAATTATTGGTTACACCAAATAAACCTAAACCAAAAAACCCAGAACTGGTTTGGTTTGGGTTTGTAACAATAACCAACTGCTTATTTGGTTACAGTGTAGACAATTCTTTTTTTGGGTGGCGGTTTCGGTTATAACAGAAAATAAATTTCAAAACTGAATAAACTGATAACCAATAATCAAACCTATAAACATCATTGCAGGTATGATAGTGAGAATTAAACAATTAGTTTCATGCTATGGCTGATATAATAGAGCGCATCGACCAAATTATGAATTTCATTGCACATGCACCGAAATAATATTTGTTTCCAGTTGGTATTATTTTGTGAATACGTTGGTTACACGTTAAAGAATTTTGTACACAAACAATATACTCGTGCAGATTGACAATCTGATTTGTAACCATTTTGTAGTCAAACTGCACAAATCTTGTGCACAAAACTAAACAGTTGATGCGTTAATTTTGACTATACCCTAGCTACAAATCAAAATCTTTTCATACTTTTTTCTATTTTAAAATAACAAACAATTTGGTTTATGTTTGGAAGTTTTATGGGTGGAGTCAAAAATTTATGGAGGATTATGAAGTTTGGCTTCCAACAAGCTTTTTTTATTGTTACAAAATATGAAATTATTCAAGATTGTCTTTTGGCTTTGTTTGACTTTATTTTTACCTGTATCTATTTGAATTGCAGAGTCAAAAAATTATGGAGGATTATGAAGTTTGGCTTCAAACAAGCCATTGGATTAATATAGAAAGTTGGATGAAACTGCTCATCCACATTTGTTTCTTTTCTTTGATAATGAAAATGTAACTGGATTGTTCGCGTTTGACTTTTTCACCCGGGTCAAATTATATAGTTTCTTATGGATACACAAGGGGTTGAATCACTACTATGGTAGTGCATCAAGTTAGTAAATTTCCTTCATATCATGTCGAGTTTATCAAATAGTTCTCTGTTATGTCTCTTCTTATATATAAGATTTTAACTGTATGTATAATAAACTTTTTGTAAGATATCACATATTCACATGTATAAAAAAAACTATCAGAAATAGTATATAATATGTCACGAGATATTAATACACTACTAGAAGACAATTATCATGTTGTAATTTGTCGCTCCCGCCGCATCGCGCGAGTATCTACTAGTGTGTATATATATATAATACAATTAAAAAGATACTAAGTTTAAAATTTCGGATAGTTCGGATATCCTAAAAATCCTAGAATTGCTATCCGAATCCGAATTATCGGATATTCGAAATTTCGGATAGTTCAGATTCGGATTTTCGGATAATTCGGATTCGGATATTTCACACCCATTTATACGGCCTAGGCGTGTGACTCATATTTGGTACCATTTTTGTAAATAAATCAGATTTACGGTTTAATTGCGGAAATATTGGCGTGGATTAAAAATATTAATATTTTCATATTAAAACACGGGATTATAAAGTACCCGTTTAATGCTTACAAAAGTTTCATTGTTTAAAGAAACCACTATTTTATATTTAACATTAACAAAATATATCTGAGCCATCAGATCGCCTAATGGCCACTTCGTTTCCCCAAACATTTATTCTTCATTACCTGTTAAACAGTTTAAAAATACGTCAGCAACACATGATGGTGAATAAGCTGACGTATAAAATAATTTATTTACTTAATTATCTCTTGACACATAACTTAGGTCTCGACCAATCGTGGCTTAGGAATAATAATTTAAAAACTTAAAACACAATTACAAACTTAAGCTCAATTCGAAACCGCTCAGCAAACACCTCATTGTTCGAGGTTACTTAGCTACAATCAGTAAACACATAATACCCTCTCTCGGACATAACTTAGGTCCGGCCCGTCATGGAGGAGGCATAACCAGGTTTGGCGCGGGTACCCACCGTCTAACAATATTTGAAATGATCCAGAAAAGCGTGCAAGATAGGCTGAGGGCAAACGATTACTTTTGTTCATAACCTTTTAGAGATATGTGATCTCATGTGATAAGCTTAATTGACTCGATTAAACTAGTTATAAAAGTTTGGGGCGTATTCACATTTTTGCTTAATCGGCTTCACTTCACTGACTGAGTTCGTCTTTCTTGTTATCTCGGACCTATAGTACGAGTATAACCATTTGTTATTACTAGATTAACGATCTAGCTTAAAACCTTTAGTCTTTTTCGCATAATCTTTACCTCGATTATATTTTATTTTCGAACATTTAGTTCAAATCATTTTTCTTTATTAAATATGTTCGTACCTTTAGTTCGACTTTTTTATTTTTTTAAACACTACGTTTATTCTTCTCGAAGAAACGTAAATTTTATTTATTTATTTAAGTAACTTAAATAATACGTTTATTTACTTATAGCGAATGATTTTATCTAATATCCTATATTTATATTTTTCTTTGTTTATACTTTTGAGGTATCGAGTATACCTTGGACTAGGGTTTAAGTTCATCTTAATATTATAATAATATAATGATATTTTATTCGGGCAGAACCCCTACCCTGATTTGCTTATAATACCTAGATTTTTGGGCAGTACTTCCGCACTTGCACGTTTATCGAGGTATTCTTGATTAACCCTTTTTGTACGCAAAAAGAAGCGACGTACGGTGGTCGCCGTGTCATGCACAGACTTCAAGGCGAAATGTCGGTTGGCACAAACTTGGAGGAATCGTCGGTTAGGGGTACGAAATTCAAGGTAGAGAGGATATTTTAGAGAAAGAAGTGATTTGGTGTTCGGGATGCCAAAAATGAAGAACCATGCTCACTATTTATAGTCATCCCCTGTCGGACTATCAATCACCACCATTCGCCACATGTCACTATTGTGATGAGTCGTGCTATTTGGTGTTGGCATGTGGCATGCTAACTTGATTAGTCACTAGCCACATGTCACTTCAAGAGAATACTTAGCTTTAGATTTTGACATGTGTCCTTCCGTGTTGCCACCACGTGACATGTGTCGTTTTGTGGCAATATGTCATAGGACACGTGTCTCTCCCATATTTCTTTATTAAATGATTAACAAGTCCCTTAACTTCCTAAATTGACATTTTTAATCCAAAATAAATATGAAATTTTTTGAGATGTAACATGATACTTATGAACACCCCTAGTTGTATGTAGTCAAAACAGGGCTCTGTATTCTTACATTATATGTAAATAGTTAAACATCATGGTGCCCTCGTTAATTCAAATAGGTGAAGTATGATTGTTAGAGAATTCATAGCTCATTGTATATATATATATGTATGTATGTATGTATGTATGTATATTAAAAGGTAAGTGCTAGTTAACGCACGAAATTCTACTATATCATAGTTTTGTGATTGTTATTTAGCCATGTTACCTACTGTTCCTAATTTAATTATATTTGATAGGAAATGACAGTTATCTCGAGAACGATGCTGCCACATACTCACAAGATTAATCTAGCAAGAAAGTACAATATATAATGCATATGATACATGTCTCAGTCCGTATATAGTTTTTTCCACGTATATCACACGTGCTTGATTTTGAGCGTTTTTTTTCCTTTGCATCATTTCCCACCACTCCCCATGGATCCACATCTGAACTTACCATACGAGTACAAGTTGATGAGCAAGGAAGAGATCTCTATCGCTACCATTGATTTAACTCAAGGAATCGACGGTGATATCCATGACAATCTGGTGGCGACGAGGGTTGTGCTTATGATTCATGGGTGGTGATTTAGGAGAAATCGACGGTGATATCCCTTCATAAAAGAATTTCGTTTACTTAATGGTGTGTTATTATTTAGTTAAGTTAAATCCAAAATTTCTTACCTAAGAGTATGGGGATGTGATACACATGTCACTTAGCAATTCCAATGACAACCTAGATTCTCGCGACGTAATGGTTGTTTTCGTCGTATACTACAATAATAGCATATATTATTTTTACCAAACTGATACAAATATCTTCACCCGTTGGTCCCGTTTCGCACCCGCTAAGTTTTTTACCATTAAGTTTACGTTTTTCTAACACTACAAAGTCCGATTTATTGTCCTACTCAGTTTCATGGCAAACCGACTTCAAACACTTAGCGTTCTAATAAAAAAACGTACCTTTTTGGTTCAGGTTCGAGTCTAGTTGTAGATCTGGACGTGTTTCTTTCTTGTCTACAGAAATCAACTGCAAATCTCCCTCTTTCTTGCTCGGATCTGGATCCGGGATGAAGGAGAGTGTTTGTGAGTGTTTTTGAGTGTGTGGAGGCAAATGTGGAAATGAGGGTTCAGGGTTTTAAGGTGGTTTAAGGGTGTTTGAATACCCCTAAGCCGACCTAAGGCCCATCACCATCCCTTATTCCATCTTTTATTATTCCAGCCCACACTTTATTATTATTATTATTTAAATAATAACACACTATTTAGTAAATAAAATTCTTTTATTTATTATTATTAAAAGTAGGATGTTACATTTTACGATCAGGAAGATTGTCATGAAACCGTTTGTTTTTTATTAGATAATTAAGTTGCTGTTGTTCTACACGTGTGTGCAGCCTTAGGGTTTTCTTTGTATACGTCTTCATCCTTTTGCTCGAGTCTTCTTTTTTTGTTGATGCGTATTAGATGTGTCGTTAGTCATCGTATTAAAAATATTTAATTGTTAATTAAATTATTTAAATATGGTAATTTATTAATATTATTTTTTTGTCACTTTTTAAATATTGTATATTTTAAATTCTTACCATTAATAATGTATATTTATATCCAAAGGGAAATTACTTAAAATTATGTAGATAATTTTGCTAAATAAAATATCATATACATTCAATAATTTTTACATTAAATTAACTTTTTTCTAACTTTCAAAGATTTGAACATGATGTTGTTATGATCTGCTCGTTCATAAACAATTATATATAGGAAATTATCAAATTAACCAAACTCCTGGTAAATATATCACTTAATAGTTTCATTATATGCATAATAAAAAATGTTAAGAGTATATATGAAAGTATGTATCTAATTTCTTCATTGAAGTTCTTGAGAAAAATGGAAGATGAAAGGTAGGGAGGAAGATGATGATCGATATACAAAGAGAGGGAAAGTAGATAGGGTGAGTTGGTAAGTAGGATTGATATGTGTAGTGTGGAGTATGTTTGGTGGCTTGAATAACATTTTTCAAGAATCCATAGCAATCATTAGATTGCATGGATGGTGATTGGTTAACACAAGAGAAAGAGGGTGGGAATCGGATGGGAATGCGAGGAAAAGGAAAGGTTTTTTGGTATTTAAACAATGATCTAGCATTTCCATTTTAACTTATGCTGATCATTCACTAATCAAACGAGTTTCGCTTTCAATATTTTTTGTCAGACTTTATCCAATTTTAGTCCTGATGCAATGAGCCTAAGAACATAATTTTTGGTGATATTGGGTTTCGGGTCAATACAATGTCTGTTACCGGCTCTTATGTCCATTAATTTTATTAATAATAAAAATTTTCGGGTCAATCCCGACTATTTTGGACTTTTCAACTTCCCGGGGTATCTCCAGTGTCCGTTATGCGACAAATTTAAACCTTTTGAATTTAATTAAATATAACACACATATTTTTGAAGACTTTGGAATACAATATTATTTTTTCATTTATTATGATATTTTATTCAGATAAGCATTGTTACATTAACTGCGGTTTAAGGCTAATTTTTTCGGGGTTTAGGAAGTGATATTGGTGTCAGTCTGTCGAAAAAAGGTGAGGTATTTATGCTTCATTCGCTCCTGATGTTCCCACGTGAACACGGGACCAAGCCTTGAATTCCATCCAACTTTGACCAACTTTATTCGATTCCGCCTTAGCTTTTGAATCTTCCAACCCGTTACCTCTGCGGGTTCTTCTATAAATCGAAGTTTATATCGTCTACGCGAATATCTTCAACAAGGGCAATCAAGGATTCGTCGGAAAGGCATTTCTTCAGGTTAGACACGGGGAACACATCGTGTATCCCGCTAAGCTCTTCAGGTAATTCAAATCAGTAAGCGACAGATGCAACCCGTTCAGTAACCGGGAATGGTCCAACATAACAAGGACTTAACTTGCCTTTTTTTTCCAAATCAGACGACTCCTTTCCAGGGTGAGACTTTCAACAAAACTTGGTCTCCTTCTTGGAACTCCAATGGCCTTCTACGATTGTCAGCGTAATTCTTTTGTCGATCGGCTGCAGCTTTTAACATGTCTATGCACGAGACAACATCCATTCAATATACTTATATTTCCAAATTTTGTCCTATAGACCCCGGTCCCAGTGACCTAGCGTTGGATTTACTCATAAACACAGTTCTAAATATCAGAGTGAATTAAAACGTTTTGCGGAAACATAAAAGTCAACCACTCCTTACATAACTTAAATTTAAACAAATATTAAAGCATGTCTTCACATTCAATACATCACATAATATCGTAACTTACATTATTCATATGCCAGTTTTATTCTTATAACATGTGCCCCTCTTCAAGCCAGCTGTTTTATTCTACTCACTTGGTACGCTAAGTGAGTTCTAGTTAATCAGGTAACATATATTACATTTACATATATATATATATATATATATATATATATATATATATATATGTATGTATCTGAAGACAAGATTGTATACTTAACTTACCTATCATTCATTCACACATACATTCTTACATTACTTTCATACTTTCATATTTGATTTAAAATAACCATGTAAGAACAAATGGTAAAAATGACGTAGATGCTTAGTTAAGGCGCATCAAAATTTTAATTTAAGAGTGCTACCATGAGTTTAAACAGTTGGAAACAACACCTTCCAACGACTATGCATGCATACTCTCAAACCGATCGGGTGCACGCACTTATACCAATCTTAATACTTGCCTTTGTTCTTGCTTTATATTACTAATACGTACATAATCATTTCTACGTTTTAAAGACCATTTCACCATACTTCCTCGAGTATTATTAGGATCCGGTTCCCTTTCAGCCTCGAATATTATTAGGTTCTGGTTCCCTTCTGCCTCGGATATCATTAGGGTCCGGTTCCCTTCTGCCTCAAATATTATTAGGGTCTGGTTCCCTTATGCATCGGATAACCGTACAACCATACATCTTCCTCGAAGAGTCCGGTTCCCTTATGCGTCGGATAACCATACAACCATACAATAGATATACATATATTCATACACGTTTACTTGTATACACATAACTCTTTATACATTCATTCATTATCTCAATATCATTCAGTACAATAATATAGTATACACTTACCACTTAAGTAAGTGTATTAACTAATCACATCGAGCATGCACACAGCCCTGAACATAACAAGGAAGTGGGCTAGAAACTCACCTGAATCATGTTCCTCTCGGATTTAATTGTAACAACTCTCCTTAGTTGTGCATGGCTAACTGTGTAACAATTTTAAGTATCAACTAACTACTCCTAACTAGATCATATTTTTAAGTAAGTGAAAACCCTAACGAACGGGGGTCCGGAGGCAGCGCCCCTAGAAGGAAGGTTCTAGGGGCGACAACCCCTAGCAGGGTTCAAGGGGCAGAGCCCCTGGCTGGGGTTAAGCTGACCAGGTCAGCTTGGAAGTTTTTATATTTTCATTAATAAGCCTTTACTAAAAATTTGGTTATTTAACTTAACTAAATAATAACACATCATTAAGTAAACAATATTCTTTTATTTATCGTTATTAAAAGTAGAATGTTACAAGTTCCCACTTTATCATGTCTATGTCATTCTTAAATAATCCAAGTTTCACCTTTTCAATATTCAATACATGTGACTTATGAATCTAGCATAACTACGTAATCATTTATCCAAGATTCTTTCATGAGCATGAAACATTTATTCACAATCATCATATGTTCATCAATCAAGTTTGCATGCATTTTTACTCAAGTGTCATTCTCCAATTATATATATAAGTCACTCAACATTATTAAACCAAACTATAGGTTTCCAAGTTTTTAACAAATAAAGTTGCTATTTCTAGCATATCATCTTAGTGTTAATATATTTTTTTTCAATCAAAGGTAATTGAGCCATTTCAATAACATCTATAACTATAATATTGAGTTCTAACATGGACCTAGTTAATATCAATAAGTTTCAAGTATGCCCATGTTCATGTGCAAAACTAAACCATCATTTCATCAAAGTATACCAATGGGACTATTTATTCATTAAAACCACACTATTGTCAATTAAAACCTTTCTAGCATAAACCTATTTTATTAAGACGTCAAGTTTCAACAAAATCATCACATGCATAACCCAATCATGACAATATCACCTACAATAATCATCAAGGAGCAAAGTACCCAATTTTTTACCCTATTTTCTCTCTCTCTCATTTCTCTTTCTTAAACATCCAAAACCCAACTACAAGTTCTATTTAATATTTCATTCTCTCATTTAATACTAACATCATCAAGATTCAATCAAATGCATGTTTAATGTCCAATAATAAATCTTTATCCATATCTTTCTCTATATGCATGCATGTATTGTACTTTTCAAGAACCAAAACTAAGCATAATAATCATAGATTCATGTCTGTGTATGCATGCATGTGGGTTTTGGGTTCCACACACACTCACACACACCAGCGGCTCCATATACATACACACGAAGCCAACTTTTCATTTCACCATATTTACAATCTAGCTTGGATTTTACAATGTGTGAAACATTTAAGCAACAAAACTTATAAAATCAAAGTTTAACAAGTATTTTACCTTAGTTTTTGGGTGAGATAATAAAGAAAAAGACAAGATGAATCTTGAGCTTCCTAAACCCTTAATAAGCTTCCAAGTTTTCTTATGATTCTTGTTCAACCCTTAGAGCTATTTTAAACCTTGGAGAGATGAGATGAGATGAGATGAGAATGATAATGAAAATGTAAGGTGAAGTAGGGGTGGGGTGGGTTGTCGTCAGGTTTATGATGGTGGTAGTATGGTTGGGTTTTTTTGGTATTTGTTTTATTGCTTAAGGATAAGTGGTGGTGTTATTATATTTTAACGAGCTCCATGGATGATTTCTTGGTTGAGGTTCTTGAGAAAAATGGAAGATGAAAGGTAGGGAGGAAGATGATGATCGATATACAGGGAGAGGGAAAGTGTAGATAGGGTGAGTTGGTAAGTAGGATAGATATGTGCACCGTGGAGAATGTTTGGTGGCTTGAATAACATCTTCCAAGAATCCATAGCAATCATTAGATTGCATGGATGGTTATTGGTCAACATAAGAGAAAAAGGGTGGGGATCGGCTGGACATGTGGGGAAAAGGAAATGTTGGGTGGTATTAAACTATGATCTAGCATTTCCGTTTTAATGTATTTTTATCATTCACTAATCAAACGAGTTCCGTTTTCAATAATTTTTGTCAGACTTTATCCGATTTTAGATTCCTAGCGCCTTGAGTCGAAGAACAAAAGTTTTGGTGATACCGGGTTTCGGGTCCATATAGTGTCCGCTACCGGCTCTTAACTGCAAACTTATTGATTTTCGCCCAACGAAAATTCAAAAGATAAATTTATCACTTATGTCCACTATTTTTATTAATAATAAAATTTTTCGGGTCGGTCCCAACTATTTTGGATTTTTCAACTTCCCGGGGTATCGCTAATGTTCATTACGCGCAGTGTCTATTACGAGACAAATTTAAATTTAGAATATAATTAAATATAACACACATATTTTTGAAGACTTTAGAATATAACATTATTATTTTATTTATTACAATATTTTATTTCGAAAAGCACTGCTACATTAACCACGGCTTAAGGCTAATTTTTCTGGGGTTTCACAGATCGAACAATACCCGGTTGTCCCGTTTCATTCAAAATAACTTGTTTAGGATCAAGTTTATGTTTTTCTTACATTATACAACCCGATTTTCCCTAATATCAAATCCAATGGCAAACCAACCTAAAAAACCTAACCATTACAACAAGAACGTACTTTTTTTTTGTTTTTGGTTCGAGTCTAGATGTAGATTTGGATGTGTTTCTTGTTGTTTGATGATGCTTGAATCATGAAATCCTCCTCTCCTTAGCCCAGATCTGAATCGGATTGTAGGGGAATGTTTTAGGGTTTGAGTGTGTGTAGGGAGGCTGGTGATGGAATGAGGGAAATACTAGTGAGTACATTTTGGCTACAAGGATAAACCCTAATTTACAAACCGTAGTTTTACGAGGATAAGCCCTAATTTATACAAATCGTAGTTTTACAAGGATAAACTATGACAAACTGAAAATTTTTTCCCTTCTTCAGACACCCATCGCGACTTGACTCAAATTTTCGGGACGAAAATTCTTTCAACATGGGAATGATGTGAAACTCGTCAATTTCAGGTTAACTCGGTTAATCCGAACTCCGTTAATTCAAACTTAAGATCACACGAACTGTAATGCATATCTCATTACATTTAAACTAGGGTTTAGATGACGCTTGACAATCACTACACAAGTAGTCTTTCGGAATTTCACTGAAACACACACGAGTCGACTCAAACCGTTGGTGAACAAACAATAAATATCATGAACAAGTATTCGATAACTATGTGTTAAGTTATGTGTTACTTGATATTTACGTGTATGAAATTAATTATGAATGGTATTAACTAAGTTGTGCTAGAAATCGAGTAACTAGAAGTGCAAGGGGGTAAAGTGTAACATGTATTATATTTAATTAATATATAAACAACATATTATTATCACAAAACCCTAACACTCCCTCTCTCCCTCTCTCCCTCCTCTCACTCGACGGCAGCCTCCCTTCCCCCTCCCCTTAACCGATTTTGCACACACACATACATACAAGGTGATTACAAGTGGTTTTGAAGGTCCAAGAAGCTAACTAGGTAATATAAACACCATATCTAATCCATTCTATCATTTAATTGTATGATTAAACCTGTAATCATAAACCCTAAGTGTTAAGTATGTTTTTTGTTGATGAATTAGGGTTACATGCATGATTGTTAGTTCACAGATTAATTATTTGTTGAGTTTTGATGAAAACTGCTGCTGGACAGATTATTGAATTCGTGTTTGGACGAATGTAACTCGATGTTAATTTCATGTTTGGATGTGATTGTTGATTCTACAATATACTAGGTCGAGTCTAGTTTCTGAAAAGTCCGAGTTTGTAATTTTTGGACGTATAAAAGTCTGTTTTTATTATTTTACAAAACTGTTGTGCAAGGCTGATTTGGGAGACCTGCTGTTAGGCTGTTTTGCGACTAAGATATCTCATAAACTACAAGACCAAATGGGTTGGTTCCACTTCTGTAAGAAAATAAATTGAGTTAGGAACCTAACTCAATTGGTCTTGCATTAATTGGAGTTGTCATTTAACGGGAATAACAAATAACATTCTTCTACACATGATAATGATTGCTGTGTGTTTACTATGATGTTTTGATCATTGTGATAAAACCGTATACGATAAAAATATAATAAAAATATTTCTAGAAACCTAACTCACGTGTGCTTCTGTGATGATTTTTGGTGATTTATTTGACATGTTAATATTTATTAATAAGAGTAATCTTGTCGAGTGAAAATCTACCTGGATAATTTAGCTGCTGTATTTCTTGAATTGTCATGAAAAGTGCATAACCGATCGATGTTTGCTATGTTTTGACCAAATTGCCCTTGTGGGGGATAATTGCTAGTAATGTACAATGTTAATACTTGACACTTAAGTAGTTGTTCACACATGTAACATATCACCAACGTGTTTGTCGAGTCGCACTTATTTCACAAACGAAACACGAAACGCATCTCATGCATAAGTTGTATGTGTCGAGTCTAGGGACTCACTCGTAGTTTAAACACTTAGAAAATATCGTTTTGTTTTTAGAACACTAGTGAGGATTTTCTGTGACGCACATCTTTTCTCGGATCTTTTTGGTTATCTTCGCAAACAGTGAGTTTCACGTCCCCTTTTTACTCTCTTTAAACGCTTTTATTTGGGGGAGATAACATACTCCAACGCTGTAGTTTTTTTTTAGTTTTTAGATATCATTTGTAAGGTTAAGTGGCAAACAAACCAACCAAAGTCCTTCATAACATCGAACCGGTTAATATTTGGATAATAGCGAGTCACTGTTGAGTAGTACTACTGGGTTTGACAAACCCCACCCAACTCTAAACTCGACTGTAGGTCGAGTGGGTGTAATCTTGGCTAACACATTACCATGGTCGTGGTTGACATGGTGGCAAGGCAATTGATAAACAGTCAGCTTTGGTCGAACACTTAGTAATACATGATTGATAGGTTAGCTATCTATTGATATATAATTGACTTAACACTATCTGGAAACGCAAACGCAAACGCAACACTTTATTTATATAAACCTGTGAACTCACCAACCCTGTGTTGACACTTTTAGTATGTTATTCTCAGGTAGCCGAGGCGGGCGCGCGGTATAGGAACATGCATTCGCTAAACACCATCGCTTTGAAAACTTCTTTTAATTTTTATCTTAATAACTTGGGTTTTTAAGTCGTCCTGTGTGGCGCAAACTTTTTGGTTTACAATTTACGCTTCCGCATTTTATTTAAGACTTAATGTCTTGTTGGTTTGAAAACTTTAAACATGGTGTTTGATTATAACTAATGATTCCGATCATGTTAGTTCACACCCTCTGACGGTAAAACTCCGTTAGTGGATTTTGAGGGTGTGACATAAACCCATATTTATACAAACCGTAGTTTTACAAGGATAAACCCTAATTTACAAAAAAAAATTACATATATTTCTTTATTCTGGTCAAAAACCACTTATTTAAGATGGAGTGCCATATAGCACTGTTTCTATTTCTTCACAACAAGTCACCTAAAGCATGTTTAAAAATATTTGATCAGTGGGAAATACTAATGAGTACATTCATTTGAAAATAAGACAGATATTTACAGTACAACATTAAGATGATTTTACATTTGCTTGCTTAAAAATTGCCGAATGTACTTTTCACTCGACCGTATATGTGACTATGGTCATACTACTTATTGGTTAACTCTTTGTCCACTAAGTAATGATATACATAATTAATATATATAAACCTCACAATACCAGTAGTAACCATCCCATAAGTTTACAAAGACTTAATCGTTGTAATGTAATGAAAACAGTTTTGGAAACATTTTAAAAACATTTGGACTTTTATACTATGTTATGAGTTAAACATGTTTAAAAGCCTCAACGACAGTGTTGAAAACCGGTTATCTCACGCACATGTGAATTGTACAAAAACTTGAATGTCTCATCTTGCAAATTTACAAATTACGAGCTTCCTGATGTAAGCACCTAATTTAATACAGTGTAGTACATATTAGTATAAACTAAAAAGTTTTGATGATAATCACGAGATTGAAAACCTTACACAATGACACAAAGTCTTATCTTGTTCAGGCAGAAATTTGGATTCATATATCAAAGTCTCGATCAATCGGACTAGGTATCGTTGCAGCTACTAGTGGTATTATACCAACACTATTATATAAGAAAACAAGAGGGAATGATTTGGAATAAGCGGCAGAACAAGCATGAGCTCCCCTTTTATAGCTTATTTTGAAGTTAGTCATGTATCGCAACAGCCTCAAAGGAAGATCCTCGCATAGCGCTATGGCCTTATAGGCTTGCCGATTAGCACTAGCCCGGGCCGTGCGTGTGCAGACCGGGTGCTCTGCACTCTTGCTAAGGCCACCAAGTGTGTCTTGTCATACAAAAATATCATCTTGTGAGCCACATTATAAGGAGCTCACAATTTATCCTTTTATCAATTTGGAACAAGACATTTTTCATTTCATCAATGTGGGACAAATCCATTTTTCCATAATTCACATTCTCAATCACACATTTGGGATGGTTACCATTAGAACCCAAGAACTCTCATTAAGAAGTAAAAACCACTACTAAGAGCATTCACATTCAATACATAAAAAATTGTGAGTGAAGGTTTTATAATGTAGTAATTGGTTTAGGGTGTTGTGAGTGAAGAAGTCAGACATGTAGTGATGTTTCTGTATATTTGAAAAGCACATGTTAATACCCTATAATTTTTTAATATATTTTAAAAATGATTGTGAGTGAAAGGAAGAGAAATAGTAATGATAAAGGTATAAAAAATATTATTTAGTTGAAATGAGAGAGAAAATGTAGTGATTTTTAGTGTAATTTTGAATTTAGAGATAGATGATTGAATTTGAATGCTCTAAATGAGCTAGCTGTGGTCCCCACATTGATAACACTAGGTCAAAACGAATGAACTAAAAGGGCTGAATTACCCCTGGTGTGCTGGTGTGCAGAGCACGTGAGTCCATTAACACCTAAAATAAACCTGTTAAGTTATTACATCTTATAAAAGTAAACAATGCAATTAGCGACAAAACCAGTAATTTTATCAAACCACGTAGACGAACCCTCTGTGTAATTAATTATTTTTTATCAATATTATAAAGTAAAGCATTAATTATAATTGATATATAAGTAAAATTAATTTAAAATAAAAGTTTCCTAAGCAAAGATGTTACAAAGACAAATTTTTACCGTTTTAAACAAAAAGTTGTCTTTATTCATTCACCTCCAAACTTATTTTTTATTATAAAATAATCAAATTATCAGTATAATAATACTGTAATTATTGTCATATTAATACATTAATGTATTCATAAAACCAATCTAATCTAACAACTCATTTGTAGCCTTAAGCCCATAACTTTAATCATATCATATGCACAATCCAGTGATGTATGCCTTGCAAACAGACAAACACTATATCATTCATTTCAATCATTGAGACCACAAAAGGTTACATTGTTTTCAACTTCGAATTTATGATCATACGCTATACGTACTCTGCGTTTTCATGCTTTATATAACTTTCTTTAAGAACCAAGCGCATATTGTTATTTAGTTCGCGCCCACACGCTTATAACTTTTAAAAACTGTTGCTAGTTAGAGACCGAGTATGCATTTGATTAATGACACCAAGATTCAAGTCATTAAACACAATTAAGGAGTATGGTGTACGAGTGGCTTGACATCTCCACTTCTCATAAAAGTCAAGAATTGACCCGGTAACTCTTCCGATAGAGCCTGCACCATTGATCTCTCTCCATCTACACAATGTTCATAAAACACTTTGGGTTCAGTGTTTTTATATATATATAGATAATTAGAGTGCTAAATATAACAACTTGAGCTAATTACTACAACATTATTTCATTTATTCAAACCGTATATATGGTTGCATGACTTGAAATGTACAGTTTCAACTCGTTTTAACCCATTTGGCACGTGTCCTTTATAACTGAACTATTTTATATTCCCATTTGACCCGTTAGGAGATATAAATAACTAAAATATAGAGAACTGTGCAGAATTTAATTTGTACGTGACTTACGCTGTACGTCACGCATAGGAACAAACTGAGCATTATCTCGAGTAGCTATTCTTCCCGTTGAGCTCTTCAAACGTGGTCCCGTGTCAGCATCCAAAATCTGTTACCAGTTATTATTAGGGTTGCAAATCGCACGTTAATGAGCCTAACTTTAGGTGATATGACTTTTAACCATTTACCTCCATTTGTTTAAAATCATCATTACCAACTCCAACAATCAGAATCGAGAGGGGTAAATCCGAGGCCCTCACAAGTGCATTTATAGTCTCTTGAAGATCTGTAACAACTCCATCCTGATAAAATAAGATGATGAATTATTATACATTTTAAAGAAATAAAAACGAGTAACACGTATGTACAATTGTTTTGTACTTTTGTAACATGTTTACCGTTATGATTAGCAAGATAAAGTATTTGGTGGGATTGGTTGAGAGGGATTGAGCAGCTATTTCCGCAGCGTGGTTGACTACTTGACCAAATAAAGTGGGCCCGTGAAGAGAGACAGTATGCAGCGCGTTTCTATAAGCATCCATTATCCCTTGTACTCCTTCAACCTGCATTATAATGTCGGTAAATAAACAGTACAGGTGGAAAAACGGGCGGGTTGGCTAACTGGTCAAAATAGTTTTACCTCAAAGTTACCAGCATTTCCGTTCAGATTGAAACAATGAGATACAGAGCCATTGTATAATTTTCCACCAAAACCCCAAGCAGGAAAGCGTTTATCATAATCATAAACTTGTAACACTTCCCCAACCTCCATAATAGCCTGTAATCACAAAAATATATTACCAAATAAATAGACATTTAAGCACTTTATCATAATAGAAAAAAGTGGTAAACCAGCTAGCTAATTAACCTGCTGATATGCATTTAAGCGACCCGAATAGTCAATGTAATGCAATGAATTAGGGCTTCGAGGATCACCATTAGAAGCTGCGAAATTAATCATTAGTAGATATCACATAATTTTAGCATATTTAATGAAAGCACACTTGCCTGTAAAATCAACTGCAACCATGAAGTTGAGTTCAAACCCACTAGAAATATAATCAAGAAAACTATACAACTCCCTTTCTTCATATCCGTCCACAAAAAGTTTACCCTTCAGAACCTATATAACATGTAAACATAAGACGCGACTGTTTCGTAGTTAATAGCAATAATTTACCCTTCATTAATTACAAAGTATATTATTTATCATTCAATTTTCAAATAAAACTGCACAAGTGCTAAGTAACACTTTGGAAATTGTATTAAAACAAATAAACACAATTCACCTTCTCGTGGTCTTTGTGACGAGAAGAGGGCAAGACAAAATTTGCACCTGCATTTGTTTTGTGAAGATTTTCCAGGCCTTGAATTGATGTATGCAGCTTACTGTAATAAGAAAATTATTCACCTATAATTAGTTAGGTAAGCATGAGAATTGGATGCAGCCATTTCAACCCATTATTTACGAGTTTGACCATTTGCGTATTGAAGTCAAAACATATGTGAGACAACTTTGCACAAAATAACGAAAAATATACCCGATAAGTGTGTGGTTGCCATTGGTATTGAAGTCAAAACACTCTACAACTAAAGGGTTTTCCTGAAAAAATAAATGTAATTTGGTAGAACATAAAAGAAGAGAATCATACATAGAGAATAAAACCAGTCAACCTCACCTTGGTCACATATTGCTGTGTATGTATACATAGTGGCTTCCATACAGGGTCCAAACTATTGTTAACTACTTCTGTCTTGCAAATTGGAATAGGACTTCCAATCTCAACCACCCTAGAGATTCTTAAGAATGGGTCCTAAATAAGTAAAAATTAAAAATTAAATATTGAAAAGTTTGTTAATAGGTGTTTAGTGAGAGTAATTACACTTTTAGAGAACTTATCCTTGTTATCCAAGTTTGAACATCTGAGCCTTGTCTCAATAGCCATTTTGGAAGCAACGGTTTCCTCTGCATGAACGGTTATTGAACCCATATTTCCAACAGCATGCCCGTTTCCACCATCGAGTTTTAGAGTCATACTTCGGCTTCGGTGAGTCATGATCTGCCAGTTTTGGATGAACAGGAATCAGCTTTGATTCCGGTCAATTCGGGTCGTTGAAATTATAGTTGCAGCATCGAAAGTATTAAACTAAGGCACAAGAATTAAATGTTGCCAATGTCTCCTAAGTTGTCTTATTTCCACAAAACAGATTATTATCTAAAGAATGTGTTAGGGGTTTTCTGACTATCTATAGCATTCAAATAAATTTTAACACTCTGTCCATTTTGACCCGTTTAAATATGTTGTTTCACCTTATGAAACCCAAAATTTAACAAAAGAAAAACTTGTTTAAAAGTTTGACGATGACGGGAATCCTAGAACTGCAAGTAAACTTACCTCTGACAAAACACAGTTAGCTTCACCAACATAATCTTGGACTTTTACGTCCAGCATCTGTGCAACATATACAGATTAAAGATAAATTATATATGACATAAAAAGATCGAACAACTTTGACATTTTAACCTTTGTTGGCTTATTATGATACTTTGTATCCACATCATACACCCGGAAACTGAAACAGACACGTAGATGCGCCGATAACTTATTAAATATTTAATGGTGTCATACCTAATAGTATGAACAACTAAACAAACTAGCAGTATGCTTACACCAGTGGCTGAACAAATTCAAAGTGAAATGCAACATTGATCTTCTGAATCCACACAGGATTCAAGGTGTTGATGATCACCTCCGTGCGACCAAGTTCCTCAAGATTTCCATTTTTCTTCTTGGCATATACAACTACCATAGGGTCGCTCTACAATTAAGAAAAAGCATAACGTCAACATATTCTTAGCTTTGTTAAATTGCAAAGCAGACAACAAGAAAATATGTGAAGCATGCATAAAACAAATTGATAAAGAAAACATTAAAACAATAAGGAGAATACAAAAATAAGATCTATTTGAAGAGTACCTTTGACATGACGTCAAGATCACGTAATCCTGAAGCTGAAAAAGATAACTGCGATTTCATTATCAATTAAGGAGTCAGTCACATGTGGGAAAGAATTGCTACCAAGAGATAGACACATATATACAACTAGCTACCAGCATATTGAACGATTTTGAATAGAAGGTTGTTGTTTGCATTTGTTATCTAATATCAGCATCAACAAAACACAGAGCAAGATAGAATAGAAATGATAATTGATGTATCTTTGTGTAAAGATTAAACTCTAGAATGCAAAATAATGTGTAAAGTTATCAATTGTTTATATGCTGTACGTATGTTTTGAGTATGAAAACTCCAAATTCCAAAAGCCATCATGTAATCATGTTGACTTGCATGTGTGGAAACTAATTAAAGTCAGGTTGACTGTTGAATGTTGGCTTGTAATATATATACTAAATGAATGATTGAACCTCTGTTAACTTAGTAATATATAGTCACTTTATTATATAGTAAGTGATTGTTTAATAAGCAAATAGTGTACGGAATTGAATAAACATGCTACTATTTCCCGCCAAAACGTAAGACAATATCTATTATTATTATTATTAATATTATTATTTTAGCATTGTGTATTCAATTCATACATATATAATAACATGTATAACCAAACAAAACAAAACAGCTAAGCTAATGACCTAATGAAATCAGGCAGGCAATTGAATTAAGTAGCACTAAAATCAATACTATATATTCCCCAATCACGATTAAAAAAACTAACTAACTAACTAACGCAAATAGTTAAAATGATCATACGATGATCGAGGTTGTAGTGATTAAACACGTACCTCGGTGAAAATGCGGAGTGGCTGAAGGCCTTTGGAGCGATAAAAGTAATCAACGGCGTCATTTGGTTGCGTACTACTGGATGTAGATCGTCTGAGTGTTGGAATGAGGTGGTGGCATGTTATTATGGCCACCACCGCCTACGGCCCTTAACGTCTGAGAAACAACCTCCCATTCTCAACCAATGATCAGATGATGAATTAGATTCAGATTCAATTTCAACCAACAAACCCCGTTGGTAAATTTCTTAATTTCCTGATGTGAAGCGAGGCTAAATGTATGTATAGTAACGCTTTTTCTTTTTCTGTAACTTTCCATGTAATTTAGGATCCTTATTTTTGGGATATTAGTTATAAGTTACAATACTGTAGCTTATCAACTTATTTCCTCACATATAAAACAACCCAAACACCTTTTTAACCTCTTCAAAATAAGTTATAAGTTAGAAGGAGGTAAAATTAAGAAATCACAAACACCCTCTTATATTAAGTTTTATTTTATTGTCATGAAAAATGACCTAAATAGTCTTTTTGACAAAAAAAAAAAAAAAAAAAAAAATTCACGACCAGCTATTATTTTAAAAATTACCTGAAATGGACCTTGTCATCTTGATGGTTTCACAACCCGGCGGATGGCATGTTTTAAACATATGGTGGCTATTTATTGCCTTGATGGTTTTAAACATATGGCCCGGCTATTATTGCCTTGGATGACCGTTTTAGGCAATATTTAGAAATGGTGGCTAGTCAAGTAATGTTGTTGGTCAAAATGGATATCTTGCGCATTTTCACTTTATTTTCGTTTAATTATTTAACTTTTTGTTTAAGATTACTGTAAGGCCTCGGTCTCGGTTCCCTACTTTGGTGTTGGATTTACTCATAAACACAAATCTGAATATTAGAGTTAATTAAATCTTTCACGAAATAAATAAAGTTTTGATCATTCGTTACAAACATTCAAAATTGTCTTTAAAAACATAACATAAAACATCTTATTTAACATCTTGACAAATCTTTTTGCAGATGCCAGCTTCTTTAGATACTGCCATGTGTCTCCCTCAAGCTAACTGCTTCAGCCTATTAACCTGCGTGCATACTAAAAGTCAGATACGCTGAGTGAGTTCTAGTTAATCAAGAAACATACAACACATTCACATACTTACATATATACGTATCCAAAGACACATATTACATATTTAGCATGTTACATTTCTTTCATTCGTACATACATACTTTCATTCTTTCAAACTTTCATTCTTTCTATTGTTTTAGCTTACTTATACATACGTAATCATCCATACGTTTTAAAGAGCGTTTCGCTCTATAACCTTCGCATATATTAATAGGGTATGCAACCTTGTAAGCTTCACATATATTATTAAGGTATGCAACCTTGTAACCTTCGCATATATTATTAAGGTATGCAACCTTGTAACCTTCGCATATATTGTTAGGGTATGCAACCCCTTTAAACATACCTCCATACAACCATACATTGTCTTCTATACAACCATACATTGTCTTCTTTATATTTAAATTTATGTACTTTCACACATACACTTAATCTTTTCCATAACTTTCATATATCATTCATACCCCATTCACAAAACAATAACATATCACACTATTACCTGGCGGTACATGCAATATCCGGAGATCGTTCACGTATCGTCAAGCATTCATTCATACATAAAATCATAGAAGACATATACTTACCACTTAAGGTAAGTGTATTAACTAATCACATCGAGTATGCACACATCCCCGAAAACATAACAAGGAAGTAGGGCTAGAAACTCGCCTGAGCTCGGTTCCTTTCTGAGTTAATGGTAACTCCTTTCTTTAACTGGGCACCGCTAACTGTATAACAATTACACGTATCAATTTACTAATACTATCCGTATCATATTTCTAGTCTAATATAACAATTACACGTATCAATTTACTAATACTATCCATATAATATTTCTAGTCTAATAAAACCCTCAATGAACGGGGGTCCAGGGGCAGCGTCCCTGGCAGTGGGGTTCTAGGGGCGGCAGCCCCTAGTGGGGTCTAAGGGGCAGAGCCCCTGGCTGGGGTTAAGCTACCAAGTCATCTTGAAAAAAATTTATTTTTATTAACTGTCTTCACACAATTTTTATTAGAATTCTTAATTTATTATTTTATTCGCTATCTCAATCGCTATAATGAATGGCCTCTGATTAAGCCTCATTTGTTATCCCATTCGCTAACCCATTTGCTATGACGAATGACTTCATTCGTTATAACGAATGGTCTGATTCGTTAAGACATCTTCGTTCTGGTTTCAGTATCATTCGCTATGCCGAATGGCTCCATCTATTATAACGAATGGCTTGATTCGTTGTCCCAACATGACGAATGAACAAGGTCATTCGTGACTCCTACATGACGAATGAGGGTTCTTTCGTTACGCATGCATTCTCATTCGTTATGGCTACCTAACGAATGACTGGTGATTCGTTAAATTGTGAGGAATGAGCATCAATCTTATCCAAACCTTTGACTCAGGGGTCAAAGTCAAAATTTTCAAGAACAGTCAACATCAGATATGCGATTAAACCCCAAATCACGATGAAACATCACAATTTTGGTATCGATATGCTCGTAATCATAGAGCCTACATACCCTAATCAACCAAACAGTTAAACACTTCGTTTTTAATGGCGTATTTGATTCATCTATATAACCGTTGCTTCATGTCATCGATTAACCTATCAATTGTTAATGGATTGCACTGTGATCAGTTCGTTTGATTCATTTTAACCATATTCATATAGATCTAGGATTACTTAAACAAACCGAACATAAATGAACAATTTTCCGTTATAAACGTACCTTTAACGAATCGGATTTCATGAACACGATCTAGGTTTGATGTCGGTTTGGCTCGTTATGACGTTCCAGCACCAACAAGCTCGGGTTTTCACCTTCGGATCTTGGCTCGGGATATAAGATGATGTTCGTGTGTGTTTTTGATGGCGGGCTATGGTGTAGAGATGTATAAAAATGGAAAGAATTAGGGTTTAAGGGGTATTTATACTCCCTTAAGCCCATGGAGCTAAGGCCCATTCCATCCCTTATTTCATCTGTTAAATGTCTAAGTACACCTTTTATTAGTTTATTTATCTAAACCGATAAACGACATACTATTAAATAAATGGACTTTATTTTATTAATTCTTTCTCAAAAGCATGATGTTACAATTATCTTTTTAGTAAGAATTTAAGTATACGGATGATACTTATGGTTTGACTGAATTTTACTTGTGGTTCCTAGGTTTGGGAAGCCACACCAGTAGTTCAAAGTTTAGTAGCGGGTAACAAGTTTAGTACCTTGGTTGGATGACTATTTAAATTCCCCGTTAAATCACCCCACATGCCTCCCACATGAAGGCATATTGGTCATTTCCGTTCTTTTAATCTAGTTTGCAGACACATATATGTGTTTGTATAACTTTTTCCCTCCACAAAACCTCATCGTCTTCACCTCAAGCATTGTCGCTCTCAATTGAAAATTATATTCTAGGGTTTCGAATGATGCGAAACTGAAGATGGGGTGGTAGATTAGGGCTCCAAACATGGAAGTTGATCTTGAATCTTTGTATGGTGGGTTTTCAAATGCATTAAGTTAAAATTTCTTTTTTGCGAATTTTCGATTCTTGCGATCTTCATGCTTAAAAAAAAACTCCAACATCGCGCACTTCCCTTCACTCAAGTAACTCGTTTGAGAGTGCACATATACAAGAGCATCTCTATCTTTCCTCTGTCATTCACCTCACCCTCTCTTACACCTCACCATCTGTACCTCAAAACACTTCAAAAACACCTTAACACCTTATAGGGATGATGCTCGGTCTTCAAATATATTTTAAATGCTATACTATATAACTTTAAACGATGCAATTTCAAATGTGAACTTATAGTAGTTCACTAGGCAACTTCTTTGAGCACATGTGTACTAGTATTATTTCACAAGGACGCTACATCTAACACTAATAGCAGTTCACAATGGAAGGTGTATTGATCATATGAAGTGTTACTAGATCACATAGGGTAGAAACTTCTAGCGATTCACACATGAATTAACATGTAAACCTTCACAAGTAATCTTTCACAGTGTCATCTATGTATAATAAACATAAACATATATTTATATATAAGTTGAACGTCATTTGAGTGTAACTGGTACAATTATGTGCATGTGCAAACTGCAGTGCAGTTACAAGAAAAGACTAGAAAATTATAAATCTTAGTGAACATACCTTATTTAACCCACTACCTTTAATATGATTTAACGGAACATTAATACTAATAAACATATAAATTATGTTATTTAATATTTTATAAAAAAATTCCAACAGAAATCCTAAGGTGACCTTGTCAACAACTGGTTCAAATTAATATCGAGCGCCACTTCATCATTCGAGTGACCGAGATTGAAGTTGATGTGGCGTGCTCCCCTGAAGTTTGTTTTCATCCTTTTAGGGTGAACCGGCACGGCCCACTTTGGCTCATGTCTAACAACACTCAGCACATGCTCATATATAAAAGCACCTTTCGTCTCTTCATTAAACTTGTTTTTTCTGTGGCTCAAGACTTGATCGTCGGACCACCCGCTTGTCTTATGTCGTCAGTTAAGGTTGAATAATTCACAAAACTTGTTAACCGGACCAGTCACCATGTACCAATGCGACTTTAAATTTTCAGCAGATCGAGGGGTGTCACCAAACTCATTACAAATATACTTATGCACTTGAGCCCAGAAATCATGGTTTTTTGTTGTTACCGGTCTTCGAGTCAACAGAGATTTCAATGTAAGCACGGGCTAGAATTGTTTCTTCGGCAATACTCCATTTATGTATTCGACAATGGGTTTATCCTTCTTCTTTCAACCCAAATGAGCTACCGAGGATGGGGATGATGTTCTAGACGATCGAGTAGATGGAGGTTATGGATTCATTGCATACGGGTTAAAGCCAGGATGAAAGTGTGGTGGAAATTGAACTTGTAGATTTTGATAATTTTGCATCATATTGTTTGGGTGTTGGATTGGTGGGTGAACGGTGTTTTGAAGGATTCAGGAATTGGGTTGGCTCAGGTTTGGAGTTGAGTTATTGCATAAAAAATGTTGAAACAGAGTTTTATTTTCCATTTTTTTGGTTGAAAGTGAATATTTGGTAATAATTTGGTTTTTTGATGTTAGTTGTGTGGGTGCTAATTTATAGAGTTTATAAAATCTTTAATATTTTATTTATCCTTCTAGCCGGTGGAAGTTGGAATATGCATTTAATTTGTCATTAATCATCCTTTATTTTTCTTTTTCCGATTGATACTTTGCCATCAGTGTAGGGCCTACTTTCATGTCCATTGCAGGGTTGCAGGTACAAACCTACAACACAATCTCAACCTCCATATCGATGGACCGCAACTTGCTCAGTCCATGTTATGCCGCATGTGCTCAGACCTTGGGCCTTGGAGCCCGTTATAGTTGCTCTAAGCAAAGACGATAGACGAACATGAACATACAGTTTTAAAAAAGAAATTGTATTTATTACCATTTCCCACGACCTTGTAAGTTAGTTATCTGAAAATATCAGTTATAATAACAATAATAATATTACTAATACTATTTAAAATTAATGCATTAGTTTACTCATAAAACCAATCAAATCAAACACACATGTAGCCTTTAACCCAAACACTTTTATCATACTATATGCACAATATCCATCTATATAGATTTGCAAGGCCCATATCATATCACAATCCATTTAATCATCATGGATCAGACATCAGGTCACCCATTTCAATCATTGAGATCACAAACACAACATTTTCAACTTTGAATATAGAACCACCAATTATATATACACAGCATTTTTACACTTAAAGGAAGTGTTAATAAAGTCGAGATCCAAAAACATATTTCATAAAGTTCGCACCCACAATCAAATACGATTCTAAAAGCGTTGAGAAGTCAAAAAAAAAAAAAAAAACAAATAAAACGTGCTACTAAGAGGCTTCTAGTACGCATTTGACTAATGATCAAGTGACAAAAGGATCTGGTGGGATAGGAGACTCATGGACCTTAGTACCAAGAGGCTTGATATCTCTACTTCTCATATATGTCAAGAATTGACCCGGTAACTCTTCCAATAAAGCCTGCACCATTGATCTTCCACCTTCTACACAATGTTCATAAAACACATTATTTTAGGTTTATATAAATATTTGGTGCGTTAAATATAATTACATGTGCTGATTACTAAAAATGTTTCAAAAATTTACTTACGCTGCACCTCACACATGGGAACAAACTGAACAATATCTCGAGTCGCTATTCTTCCCGTTGAGCTCTCCAAACGTGGCCCCGTATCAGCATCCAAAATCTGTTACAAGTTATTATGAGGGTCGCAAATCACGTACACACATTTGCTATAAAATGTTAACTAAAAGACCACAATATTTACCTCCATTTGTTTAAAATCAGCATTACCAACTCCAACAATTAGGATTGAGAGGGGTAAATCAGAGGCCCTGACCAGTGCATCTTTAGTCTCTTGGAGATCACTAAGAACTCCATCCTAATACAATAGCATAAAATTTATATAACTTCATAGAAATAAAAGAGTAATGTGTATATACAAGTGTTTACCGTTATGATAGCAACACAAAGTACTTGGTGGATTGGTTGAGAGTGATTGAGCAGCTATTTCCGCAGCTTGATTGACTACTTGACCAAATAAAGTGGGCCCATGAAGAGAGACCGTATGCAGCGCATTCTTATAAGCATCCATTATCCCTTGTACTCCTCCAACCTACATAATTGTGTCCATTTTAGCAATCTCCAATGATTTCACTATGTGAAAAATAGTACAGGGGAAAAAAAGGGTGGGTCAAGTAACGGGCCAAAATAGGGGGTACCTCAAAGTTACCAGCATTTCCACTAAGGTTGAAACAATGAGAAACAGAGCCATTGTATAACTTCCCTCCAAAACCCCAAGCAGGAAAGCGTTTATCATAATCATAAACTTGTATAACTTCCCCAACTTCCATAATAGCCTGTAATCACAAAAATAAATATATTAATGAGTAAACAGACATATATTAAGTGTATGAAGACCCCTTGATGCATATATTATTTATAAACAGGTGAAAAAAAAGTGGGAAACTAGCAACCTGTTTGATATGCATTTAAGCGACCAGAATAGTCGATATAATGCAATGAATCCGGCTTTCGAGGATCACCATTTGAAGCTGTGAAAAAATGAATCATTAGTAGATGTCACATTTTAGCATAATTAATTAAAAAAAATTACCTGTAAAATCAACGGCTACCATGAAGTTCATTTCAAACCCACTAGAAATATAGTCAAGAAAACTATACAGCTCCTTCTCCTCATACGTATCCACAAAAAGTTTACCCTTCAGAACCTATATAACATGTAAACATAAGATGCAATTTTATTGTTTTTTTTTTTTTTTTTTTTTTTGTAGTTATAATGGTTCACTAATTGCAAAAGTAAATTACAATGCTTCACAAATGAACACAATTTACCTTCTCATGACCCTTGCTACGAGAAGATGGAATGACAAAATTTGCACCTGCTTTCTTTTTGTAAAGATTTTCCATATCTTGAATTGATGTTTGCAGCTTACTGTAAATAATAAAAGCTTTCACAAATTAATTAGCCATACAGCTATACTTAGTTACGGTAGGGTAAAACACAAAACCTGAAGTGAGATGTGTCATTTATGTAACTACAACAAAATAACAAAAATTACCCCATAAATGTGTGGTTGCCATTGCTATTGAAGTCAAAACACTCTATTATTAGAGGGTTATCCTGTAAAATAGAATAACATATACGTAATTCAGTAGGAAACAAAAGGAAAGGCTGCTTAAAAAATTATCATATAAAGGCGATTTAATAAAAGATACAGTATAATGCGTATAGGATAAAATTAGTCAACTTCACCTTGCTCACAAATTGCTGCATAGTTATACACAATGGCTTCCATACTGGGTCCAAATTATTGTTCACAACTTCTGTCTTGCAAACTGGAATAGGATTTCCAGCCTCAACGACCCTAGAGATTCTTAAGAATGGATCCTAAACAGGTAAAAAGATAAAAAATTTAAAAATAGATTCTGATAATCAAATGACCATGATTAATATTAATATTTTGTTAGTAGTCATTGAGTGAGTAATTACACTTTTAGAGAAATGATCCTTGTTATCCAAGTTTGAACACCGGAGTTTCATCTCAATAGCCATTCTGGAAGCAATGGTTTCCTCTGCATGAACAGTTATTGAACCCAAATATCCAATATCATGCCCATTTCTACCATGAAGTTTTAGGGTCATACTCCGGTTTTGGTGCGTCATGATCTGAGAATGTTAGATGAACGGGAATCAGCTTTAATCAGGTGTACCAGCCTAACAGGTAAGAATAGATTTGGGTCGAATTTATGTCTAGTTGACATATATTAGGTGCAATTTTAACACACTATTACTAAAATAGTAATTTGCAGCATAAAAAGTTTCAAGTTACGACACAAGAACTAAAGGCGGGTAATGTCTACTAAATTGTCTTAATCCCAAAAAAATAGATTATAATTTAAGTAGTGTAGCTTTTTGATCATGTTAATACTTTTACCTATCTATACTTTTTCGATCTGACACATTTTGACCCTTATAGTCATTTTTAGTAATAGTACATTTGGTATGTTTTCTCAAGGTTAAACGTCTTAGAAAGCGTCATTTACAAAGGCCTGATAAGTGTTTAAAAAAAGTGAGACAAGTGTTTTCATTGGTGAAGTGATCTTCATACAAGCAAAATAAACATTCAAACTCGTATAAAACTAGGAAGGAAACTTACCTCTGACAAAACACAGTTAGCTTCACCAATAAAATCTTGGTCTTTTAGGTCCAGCATCTGTGAAACATTAACAAAATTAAGATGATTTAAGATATAAAAAGATGAACAACTTTGAAGAACACATACAGTAATCACCCAAACATAAAATTATAAGTTGGAATGGTACAGGTGTGTTTGGAAATTGGTGAAAAAACGGGTAATGTTTTGTATAGGTATACCCCAAATTATTGAACATTTTATAAATTATTGTGATGTAAGATATGATTGCAAAAGTTATATTCTTATAATAGTAATCTTGCTTTTTGAATGATTTATGAGTTTTTTTGTACTAAAAATACACCTTGAAACTATTTGACCCATTAGAGAGAAAACATAACACGAATCAACACATTCATAAGTAAATGGGATGACAATGCCACCTCTAACAAAACTATTTAAAGATAAAAGAAGCTTAATAGACCTTTGTTGACAAATTATGATACTTTGTATCCACATCATACACCCGGAAGCTGAAAATGAACACGGAGATATGCAGATAATTTACTAAATATTCAATGGCCGAATGGTGTCATACCAAATAGTATGAAAAACTAAATAAAATAGTGGGATGCTTACACCAATGGCTGAACAATCTCAAAGTGAAATGCATCATTGATTTTCTGAATCCACATGGGATTCAAGTTGTTCATGATCACTTCAGTGCGACCAACTTCCTCAAGAGTTCCATCTTTCTTCTTTTCATATACCACTGCCATAGGGTCGCTCTACAATTAAGAAAAAATCATAACATCAACATAATCTTAGGTTGTTGAATTGCAAAACAAACAAGAAAAGATGTTAATATCTAGTGTATGCATAAAACAAATTCATAAAGAATACTTTAAAAAAATAGAGAGAATTTGAAGTCAGAAAAAGATTGCATGAAAAGAATACATAAAAACAACAATCATATAAAAATAAGATCTAGTTAAGGTACCTTTGACATGATGTCAAGATCACGTAACTTTGAAGCTGATAAAGATAACTGCAATTTCATTATCAAGGAGTCAGTCACATGTGGAGGGGAATATCTTTCGATAAATAGACATAAACAAAGTTAATTAGAACGTTGGTGTTGTGTTTGTTATCTAACGTCACTATCAACAAAATACAGAGCAAGAAAGAAATGATAATAAATATATCTTTCTGACTTTTGTTTGGATAGAACTTTAGAGTAACATATCTAATCATACAAAATGTTAAGCGAAAAAAATATGGAAATTCTTTTTCCCTCTCCATTCTAACAACAATGCTCCTATGCAGCTGAAGGTCCTCTTTTCAGACTAATGTTGTATTCTTCTGATACTTTTTACTTTTCATCTCACTTTTTCACATGTGTTTGCATTTGAATAGATTACAAGCACAAAGTACATTTTATTCTTACCATTGTCACTTATCAAGCAAATAAATAGTTCACAACAAATCAACTTAAACATCGAAAAGATCATTAACTTCAGAAAAGCTCCAATATATTAGTTTGATCATTTTTATCAGTGAAGTTGACATGCCAAAACCAAAAGAAAGAACCAAGCAGGCTATTGTAAAATGATTGATATCAGAAAATTGTTTCTATGATGTAAAGTATGAATATAAATCATTTGGTTATCAGTATCACCATTCACCTACCAAAGTAACATTGTCAACTGATTAATATCAAAACTATAAAAAATCCTCTAAACATCATACGATTATATAATATAACAAATGATGAACATGTGCTAATAAAGCCAAAACAAAAGACACACTCACAGCCGGACATCCACATAGAAAGCCTAACGACTCTGAATCAACTGTTTTAGGAGGTTTCAAAGTGCAAAAAAAACCAAGTTATTTAGTGTCAAATTATCCTTCCTAATAAACAGATTGCAGTCACACATATCTACAAAATTAAGTATAGCCATTGCCTGATTATTATCTTAATCTCGTCCTTCAAGTCACATGCCCTAATTCTAGGGCTTAGAGCTTACTGATCGCACAGATTTCAAACCCTAACGGAACTAAAAACAGTGAAACCTGAATTCTAGTGTAGAGTGGTTGAAGGCCTTTAGAGCGGTAGAAGAGATCAACAGCATCATTAGGTGATGAAGAAGAATTAGCAGCATTGTGTCTTTGATGTTGAAGGTTATGGCCACAGTCACCTCCACCGCTTGCAATGGCCGCTTTTCCTCCGCTTACGTCAGATAAACAACCTCCCATTGATCAACTCGTCAACTTATTATTATTATTATTATTATTATTATTATATGAGATGAGTGTATTTATATCTATATATATACAGGGTAAACTTGATTTTCGTGTAGCTTTCCTTGTTACCTTCCCACGTAACTTCCAATGTTACCGCGTCCGCATCATAAGGTTTAATATCATTTACGTTTCTTTAATTTGTTATTAACATTATCGTTTCTATAAATAAATTCAAAAATATTCTATTTCCTTAAGTTTTCTTGTATTCAAATATCCTCCTCATTCTTTCGTAATATTACATTATTTATATTTATTTGTAATGAATTTTCGAAAATTCCTTTTAACTCCTCTCTTCTTTCTGCCCCTACCTATTGACAAGTGTGATAATAAAAACTTGTAGCTTGTTTAAATTGATTTTTTTTTAAAGAATATATGGTTAAAAAGTTTGTGTTGTGAGTTGGTGAAGTTATCACATTTTAAAACAATAAAGTTGAATGAGCAGTTATAGATTGACAAAAGTCGTATATGTGATGCATGTGCATCGGCTTCTAAGCTCAAAATGCAATGGGGGAGCATCGCAGTTTTTAAAACCAAGGACTTCATATAACGCATGCAGAAGTGTAGAACCTACATGACTTGTTACGAAAACTTCAAAAGGTACTTGTGTTTCTAGTGATGGCCGAAAGTTTAAGTCTTTTTAAGATTACTGACAAGTGACAACTAACGAACAACTTGTTGCTAGAATGGGCAAGTCTCAATGCTTTCTTTGTGTGATCGGTCCATCTTGTGAGACATTCTCTACCACTCATCGGGTTGCTCAATCTCGACCTTTTCGGGAGCTTATTTCTCAAAGTGAAGGCCACCGAATGCCTTTTCAATCGTGGCACGATAATTCTCTCTCAATTGTTGCTTTTACTACTTTTCACCAACACCAAATGTCCACGCCATCACCACCTCTTATTCCTCCTACTCCGCATGTCTAAAAGTACCTCTTACTAGTTATTACTTTTCACCAACACCAAATGTCCACCATCACCACCTCTTATTCCTCTTCCTACTCCCCATATGTCTAAAAGTCCCTTGAAGGCTTGAACTCTAACCCGAAACTAATAGGTAAACGTGGTATTCTTGAGGAGAAGACTTGCTGACTTTCAAGGATTAGAAGAATACAAAGTGCATGAGACTCTTCAACTTTCCTAACTCTAATGATTAAAGTGATGAAGAGTTGGAGGCTTGAAGTAGAGTTAGGGAGTTGGATGTTATTTCAAATAAAATTAAAAAACCCTCTCAGACCATCAATTGATATGGTTTTAGAATGAGGCGTTGAAGTCATTAAGTGCATTTCCGGAATAAAGTATATGTAGAGGTAAAACTTATTTTGGTTATACATAAGATGATGCTAGAGTTTTTCTCGTCTTTATTTATTTATTTAATTTAATTTCTGACTTTTTAGTGTTCAAAGGTTACAAAATGAAAATGGTATTTATAGATAACTTTTTAGCAGTGTCGGCTCTTGGGATCAAAATACATTGGAGAATCAGAGCGCATCATGCTTTTTAAAACCAAGGACTAAGAAAACTTCAAGAGAGACTTCTATTTCTGATTAGGGTCAAAAGTTCAAGTCTTTTTGAGACCATTGACAACTATTGGACACGTTGCTGCTGAAATGGCAAGTCACAATAGTTTATTTGTGGGCCTCATTCGTCTTTTAAAATATTCTCTGCCACTCATCGGGTTATTCAACCTCGACCTTTTATGGGAGCTTATTTTTCAGTGTGAAGGCAATGAACTGTTTTACAATAATTGCGCGACAACTGTCTTCCAAATCATACAATCATGACTAAGGCGGTACTCACTTCATTGGTAACTTTGTTGAATCGATTGTCATTATGCCAAAACTTACCTTGATTCAGCCATTTTTGCTAACTGAACCTCATATATTGATTTCAACTTGGCCATGCTTTCATGCAAATTGCCATGTCCCCATCTACCTGCTATACGTTTACTAGCTCTAGGGCAACTGCCCACGTGACACAATCTCCAATCCTAAATTCTTCTACCCGCACTTAGTATAAAAAACAAAGCTACCTTTTGGCAATGATATGTTTTGCATATATTCACGTATTGGTCCATTTTGAGAATTTTGATTTAAAGGTTGCAAAATGTTCTTGTTCCTCGTCTCAAAAACTTTATTTAGATAGCTAGCTAACTTCATATTATCTTGTTGAAGTCTTACTTGGATATTCTTTTGCTATTCAGGATCCGTTTGAAAGGGAAATTCCTAGCATGGGAAGACATGAAGACAAGCAAACACATCTACACACCTTCATGACTCCAAACATCTTACCAAATTTAGCATAGTAGATTAGGCCAACTAGCTTTTGATATTATCTCCTTACTAAAAAAGTTTTAACATTTATTTGTCACTTCTCTTTTGCCAAAATAGATCATTTGTTCCTCATGCTAACTTTCAGAAGGACACTGTGGTCTATGGGTCCATCTCCTATTGCTAATACGAGTGATTACGACTATTCCATTATTTTTGTTAACGATTTCTCTCTGTTCATGTGGTTTTACCCTTAAAAGGCAAAATCCAATTTTTCATCTACTAAATATTTTCCTTGATTTTGTACAGGCGTAGGTCCTATGCAAGGTCAAAGCTTTTCAAAGCGAAATGGTGGTACATAATATATGAAGCATCAAATACGCTCTCTACTTATAGAAAATTACGCTCACCAACAAATATTGTGTCCTTACACTCCTCAACAGAAGTCGAGTGTCACATCACTAAAAAGGTCTAGCCATGCTCTTTAGTGCTCATGCCCACACACTTTATGAGTTGATGCTTTTAGTTTAGCCACATGTATAATCAATCAGTTGCCCACTAAACTGTTTGGACAACAGGAGTACAGGACTCCTTTTGGTTTGCTGTCCAATAACGCCCCTAACTATAATAACTTTTGTATATTCGTTTGCTGAGTGTTCAATTACTTACGTGATTACTTTACTCATAAATGGGCATCCGCAGTATCTAGTGTATTTTTATTGGCTATAGCACTCAATACAAAGGTTACTGTATCCGATTACTTACCGCATTTATACAACTCGACATGTTGAGTTTGATGTTACCACGATTCCATTCTCCACGAAGATATCTCCCATCGAATGGCTACATTAATTCTCTTCAACTATCTCGATAAAGTTCCTACACAACAACCTGTTGTTCACTTGTTCTATACAACAGGTTCCTACACAACAGCCTCAACCAATCACTATCCACCCTGCCAAATGTCAAATGCCGAGGCTCTTGCCGAACCAACTGCCATGTTGACCAAAAGAGAGAAACAGGCAGACTATTCTACGGTGACTGGTATCAGAAAATTGTGTATGTTTTGTACGCTTTAAATATGAACACAAAAGGAAGCTAATCAAGCTATGGGGAAACACTAATAAAGCATTACTATACTTTATATTACATCCCAGGAGGGCATATACAATATTCAGAACCACCAAAAGCCATCATGTGACTTTAGACTTGCATGTATGGAAACCAAAGTTAGTTTAACTGTTGACTTATACTCTACTTAATGAATGGCGTTACTCAGATATTCTCTTACCTAGCATAAAAGGCCAAATAATTTAACCTCCCTTGGGTAATGGACGCACAATAAAGGTGCCTCCAAGTTTTAAATAACACTAATATTTCATTAGAGTCAACCATAGTTCATACTTGCAAAGCAGTAACCATAATATACTAAGCCCAACAATCCTGAGCCACTAATCAATAGGTGGGTTGATTTGATTATGAAAAGTATGCATCCAGGTTCACATGAATTGACACAAATTAAACAAATCATAATGGGTCGACTCAACTTAAACGAGTCAAAATGGGCGGCTCCTAAAACAGTTGATCACGTAAAATTAGTCCAAAAAGGCGAGCAATACCCAGTTTTTGTCGTCCCACCTATCGGCCGTCCCCTCCACCACCTAACATCAGCCGCCATGAAACAACCACTACCACCACCATCCAGCACCCTGGCCACCGACACCAGCATCTTCCCAATTATCACCGACAACGCAACCTCTGACACTGCCACTGCAACAATCAATGGTAACGTCGCAGCCTTCTCTGTCTCACTACCGGCATTACCGTCATCGCTGACACCACACTTCTGTCACCACCATCGTCGTTGGCACCACCTCCGCCACTAGGGTCTCCTCCGCCACAACTGATACTTGTTGCCAATAGCCGTCAAAGTAAATATAGTGGGTGAACCTATCTTGATACTTGTTTTATAAAACGACTCATTTCAAGCTAAGCTAACTGCTAATTCTAGTCCAACCAATTTTGGCCCGAACCAAAGTTATTTTATAAATCAGTATGTCCTGACCCAAAACTCATTTTATCACTCAAACTCGTTTTTACCGAACACTCAATCCATCTGCCCCAATTTTCCAGGCATAGAGATACTATACACCAATGTTTAACATAACAAAAATAAAACAATAGAAGACAACTTTGATAATGTCTAATAAGTGAGTGGTAATAAGCAAATGTTTAGCCTTTTAGCAGTGTGTATCCAGACATATATAAACACTGAATTTAACATGCAACCTCCTAGCCACTAAAAGAAGTAAATTTTAGAAGACTATAATCACCATTATCAGTTCAACAGAAAATAATGCAGCATTTAACAAGCTTAATAACGTAATATGTGACAAACTAAACTAGGTAGTCAAAGGCGCAAAATACGCAATAGTTAAATTCGAAGAAAAAAAATGTGATGATAGAAAATTAGTAGCATCCGACAAATATAATAAAACGCTTAATGTAGTTAGGCTTAGGCAATTAGCAACTGAGAGCAACTTAATATCATAAACTTATTAACATCAAATATAAAATTAAGCATGACTAATTTCAAGTGGTTAATAAGAGAAATTTGAAACGAAATGAATAAATATTACCTGAATTCTGGTGTAAAGTGGTTGAAGGCCTTTGAAGTGGTAGAAGAGATCGACAGCTTCATTAGGTGATGAAACAGCATTGCTGCTGCTACTTTGATGTTGAAGGTTATAGCCACCGCCACCGCCACCACCGACGGCAGCTTTTCCTCCGCTTACGTCAGAGAAACATCCTCCCATTCTATTCTGATTGATGATAGATTTCAAGTAATTTAAGAAGCAAGTGAGTGAGTAAATTTGAGTTCAATCATCATGAAGGCCTTCCTCATCTTTTATTATATAAGGAATTGAATTGGGAATTTCTTATTGCTTGGATTCAAATTGTTTCGAAACTCATTAACATACCATTTTTCCAGTATGTCAACTCAAATACTCAATTTCTCATAATGGAAAGAAAGTGTACTTTAGGGTAAATTGCATGTGTATATCTATCTCGATGCCATATGTTTAAAGTTTTCAATAAATAATAAACACTTTTTAATATTTCTAATTAAGTCACATATAACATACTTTGTTCTAATCATATCATTAATGTTTCGTTTGTTAGAATTCTAGGTATTTTACTTATATAGCAAGTTATCTAAATTTTATTTTTATTTTTAAATAATTTGACATTGCATAACATTTTTTTTTAAATTAAAACACTAAAAATTGAGAACTACTTTTTAAATTGTGAAAATTGCAAAAAAGAAATAAAAACAGAAATACTGTAAAAAAATCTGAAAATTTACGAAAATTACAATATAATTAATATGTTCCTAAAAAATAGTTTAAATCTGAAAGTTTCATATTAATAGTAAGAACCAATAAATTTTTGAAATGTGGCATCCCAACCTATGGTGAAAGAACAATTCTAAGAAAATGTCGGTTATAATGTGAAAGAGTAATTCTAGGAAACTATGACAGTTTTTGGTAATTTTAAATCACAGTCATTAATTGAAATGATCCAATGGCTATGATGTATTCCTAGTCTTTTTAGGAAATTACTTGTTTCTAGGATAACCCTCCCTTATATTCCTATATATATATTTGAATCGAAACAATCAATAATTCTACTATTAAATATTTTAATATCACCTAACTATATTTTTGAATTTTTTTTAAAAAGATGGTGGTTTCTTACTAAAAAACCGCAACTTAAATTTTTCTACCTTTTTTTTTTGCCAATTTTCGCAATTTAAAAATTCTTTTTTTTTCTCAATTTTTACTAAATTTTTTCAATTTTTTTAAAATATTTTGCAATGCCAAATTATTTAAATAAAAAAAACTAAATAACCTGCTATCTAGGTAAAATATCTAGGATTAGAACAAAAATGATATTTTAATGACTTTGATATAAAGTATTTTATGAGTGACTTAATTGAAATAATTTCAAAGCTTAGTTACTATCTTTTAAAGTAATACATATAATTAATAATATAAAATATTTAGAAAAGACTCCACCTATGAATGCATGACTCTTTACGTTTGACAAATCTAACATATGTTAGTGAAAATGACGAAAAATATGACGACTCATGAATTTTAGGCATACTCTGTTTACTTATTGAGGTTAAAGGGCATGATTTGCAAGTAACTCAAGATATCCAGTACAATGCATCAAAGCTTTACTGAGATATTTTCATTTAGACACTATTTATTCAATTTTAAGTGAAAAATGATAGTATGCTTCAAGTTATACATGCTTTACTTAATGATGTACAACTTTAAAAATAATGGTCAATTGCTTTGATATTTGTTTTATGGGTTCAGAAGAATTGTCATTTTCGTCCTTATGGTTTGGCAAACAATACGAATTTTGTCCAATTTTTATTTTTTATTTTTTTTGCATACGGACCGGATTCTCCACGTTTCCCAATTCTTGTCAATTACATCCAAAGCAGTAACTCCGTTAAAATTTAATAGTTAAGCCAGGGGTAGACATGTCTTTTCACTCTTTATTTATTATAATACTTATTTCAGTTAACTGCGGTTTTAGTCCAGTAATTTCAAATTTGCATTTTTCGTCTCTATGGTTTCATTTCACTTGCAATTATACCCGAATTCACTAATCTCGTTAAGTCTGGTCAATAATCCCATCAAGGTGACCTTGAGGGGCAGTTTTGTCCTTTTTTTTCTTTTTTCCCAAATACACCCAGCCCCTCACTTGAGAAGTCTTGCTAATTAGGACCGAGGTTTATTTTGGAAGAAAAACAGCAAAATTGGTCGTCACATTAATGGCACGCAGATAGGTTAATGACCAGACTTAACAGGGTTAAGAAACTCAAGTTTAATTGCAAATGAAATAAAACTATAAGGACAAAAATCGCAAATTTGTTAGGGACAAAAATTGCAAACTTGAAACTATCGGACTAAAACCGTAGATTTGGACAAATCACAGGGACGAAACCGCGGTTCACTTAAATAAGTATTATAATAAAGAAAAAGTGAAAAGACATGTCTACCCCTGCCTTGCTATTAAATTTAACGGTGTTAATGATTTGAATGTAATTGCCAAGAATTGGGAAACGTGGAGGGTCTATATGCAAAAAATAAACTTTTTGGACTAAATTCGCATTATTCGCTAAACCGCAAGGACGAAAATGACACTTTACTCTCACATGTATGACAAAAGGAACACATAATGAATAATTATGAGAGTAAATGTGAAAAAGTGAAATCACGGGATTATGTGATTTCGAATCACAAAGGCATGTATTACCACGTGCGTGCCCTAATCAAAAGATCATAACCAAACAAAGTAAAAATAAGTAGGTGAAGAGCATGTTTGAGATTGAGTTCGAAAAATGTTTATTGGTTTTCTTAAAAGTCATTTTGAAAAGCTAGGATTTGAGGCTTTTGAAAAACTGTTTTTTAACAATTTCAAAAAACTAAAATAAGAAAGTTTTTTGTGATCGCCAAACACATTTAACTTTATTGACTTTTTGAAAACACCAATGAGCCAATAAACATATTTCAAACGCAATACCAAACATGCTTGAAGAGTTTGATTCAAAAAATTACACGAGTATACATTCAAGGTATATAGCCATTTGATGTTAAGGTTTTTTTTTTTTGGTTTTTTTGTATTTGTTCAATAAAGGACATGTATGAAATTTGAAAGTACACCCTTATTAAGGCTATAGGTATATTTGGCAAAACTAGCTGGTGGCTGTTAGCTTGAAGCTGAAGGCTGAAAGCTGACGCCTGGAAGCTGATAGCTGATGGCTGGAAGCTATTAGTTGTAGCTTTTTAAATAGACAGAAATTTTGTCCTTTAAAATAAGACGAATTACGGTTCGTGTCCTTTTCTAAGTTTCCTTGCAGGCGGTGTACTTTAAACTTTTTTTTCCTACAAGTTATGTCCTTTACGCTAACTGGGTTAGAAAAACTCTGTTAAATCCCATCACGTGAGAAGCATGTGAGGGCATTTTTGTCTTTTCACCTGTACCTGCAACTTCTTCTTCTTCTTCTTCAAAATAGAAAAATACCAAAAAACTCGCTGGCCGGACTCGAACCCGCGACCTCAGGCCGGACCAGAGTGTAACACACACACACCAGCCAACTGCGCTGGTGTGTCAGTTGGTTTAACATCGTAAACGTTTTAATATGAACTATGTGTGTACGAGATCAACGAACGAGACCGTGGAAGCCCTGCATATCTCCGGCTAGGTCAAAAACCTGTACCTGCAACATCAAACTCGTTTGGTTGATTGTTTGGACTATGCTTCTTTCTTATCAGTTGCCATCATATGGTGGGTTGGAAATATGGAAACCCAACAAAATACATAAAAGAACAATATCTGCAACAATCTTTCCAAGATCTAAATATACACACTATTTTCAATTTCAAAAAAATAAACAAAAAGTAAAGAAAAAGAAGCATAAGTATCATGGATCCTCAACCAGAAACATTTAAGAAGACAAAAAATATATATGTAACTGAATGCATAGTCAAGGGTGATCAAATTGACTAAAGGTTGAGGGATAAATCAAGTTTCTGGGACTCATCTTGATTGATCTTCAACTCCGGCCACCATAAACCGCCGCTTGAGGTGATGAATTGTATGTTTGAATTCGTCACAGTGAGCTTTACAAAAGCCCTAACATTAATTAAACGAACATAGAACGAATTAATCAATTGCATGGTTAGGGTTTATAATCAAATTGGGTTTAGATATGTTTATGTATATATTAAAACGTTTACGATGTTAAACCAACTGACACACCAGCGCAGTTGGCTGGTGTGTGTGTGTTACACTCTGGTCCGGCCTGAGGTCGCGGGTTCGAGTCCGGCCAGCGAGATTTTTGGTATTTTTCTATTTTGAAGAAGAAGAAGAAGTTGCAGGTACAGGTGAAAAGACAAAAATGCCCTCAATGCTTCTTACGTGATGGGATTTAACAGAGTTTTTCTAACCCAGTTAGCGTAAAGGACATAACTTGTAGGAAAAAAAAGTTTAAAGTACACCGCCTGCAAGGAAACTTAGAAAAGGACACGAACCGTAATTCGTCTTATTTTAAAGGACAAAATTTGTAATTCTGTCTTTTAAATATATTATTTAGATGTTTGGCAGAGTAGCAGAAGTTTTTAATAAAACTAGTTGGGTGCCCGCATGGTGCGGCGGAAAAAGCACACAACCTAACATCAACCGCATAATCAGTGTTGATGCATGATTCACCTGATGATAGTGCATACATAACCCGAATGTAGACGTGTAATTCATGAAAAGGCAGTAAGCGTGTAACTAATGTCAAAAATCAAGAAACAATGCTGAAATATACAGTACTTTCAAATATATAACTTTTTAAACCAACCGTTTTTTATCTGAATCCCTTTTTGAATAGGCACTGTTCTAATCTGAAACATGTTCTGACCTAACCCCTTTCGACTCAAAAGCGTACCGACACGGACCGAACTAATTTAACCCTTTTTGTATCGACTCGTTTTGACCCTAATTTGGTCTTACACATGACTCGAGCTCACCTGACTCGACTTGTTACCGATCCTAACCGATAATCACGTAATATGTTAATTTTTTAAAGTTAAAGAAGTACAACAATATCATACTCAAACTAAAGAGAATAAAATGCTCGTTTTTATGATGTAATTTGTTTAAAATATTATTAACGTGTGAAAGAGTTACGGCCTCTAAAAAAGTCGTGGTGGTAGTTAGTTTTGAATAAGGGTTAAATGTGTAACTATTATATAAATTAACAAAAGTTGATAGAAGTTCAAATATCAAACTTGTAAATTAAAATGTAAAAGCTTGTAAGTAGTTTTTTTTAAAACGATAGTAATAGTAGCGTTCAAATATGGAGCTTTTTCTACAATCTAAAAGCTTGAAGATACTTTAAACAAACAAAACTTTTTATTGAATATGAGTTTTTTCTTAAAATATTATGAAAGTTCAAGTATCAAAATTGTAAATTTGAAATACTAAAAGCTTGTAGTTTTTTCTAAACGCTAGTAGTTGAAGCTTTTAGCTTCAAGCTTTTCCTCCTAGCCTAAAAGCTTCAAGCTACTCTAACCAAACAAGACTTTTCAATAAATATGATTTTTTTCTTAAAAACTTCTAGCTTAAAGTTCTTAAAAACTCCTAAAAGCTCTTTGCCAAACATACCATATAGTGGAGGAGTTATAAAATAGGACGTTTTGCGCAATGTGGCACTCAATTAGCAAAGTGTTGGTTTTTATTTTAGAGGTGTAGTGGTGTTGTGTGTATATATATATATATATACCACACACAAACAAAATAAAATAATCATCAAACAACGAAACATGCAACAAAAGAATATCGCACCTCCCTCCCCATTTCGTCCCTTTTGTAGGCTGGGGACGATGTTCTCGCCCCAAAACCAATCTTATCGTCCATATTAGTCGCCCACTACACACACCCTAATGTAACTAAGCATATGAGATTGTGAGCGGTGGTGAAGCAACTATAAAGGAAAACCTAGGTTAACAAACTAAAGAGGCAGCAACCAACAATTATCACAATTTCACAACCATCATTCTTCTAGAAATTATTTAATAAAACTTTGGCTATCATATCTTTATTCTTTTCCCCTTGAACTTTGATAATAATCTTTGCCACTACACTTTTATCGTAAAAAATCAAGCCGATATCAATCAACTTTTACATGTACTCGTCGTAATGCAGTAATGTAGCTTTCAAACATGTAAAATGAGAATGATTATCTGTAACGGATTGACCCAAGGATTTTCAAATTTAATAATTTCTAAAACTAGTTGGTAGTAATTGTTTGTGCATAAAAAGATGTTTTCTTTCTTCCTTTTCTTGTAACTAGGTTTATTGTCCACATCACATGAGTTAACGTACCCATAATGAGTGGTTTAGGCAAGTGGGAAGTCATATTCTAGATTCGCTTACTTAACCAAACAATTACAACACATTAATCTTTGTAGTTGATGGATTTTAGTCTTTGTTTTATTTAAGTTATATAAGGAACGCGGTATTAGGTCGATTAATGAACGTAATCTGTATTTTCTAAATCAATAAAATTATAAAATGGAGGATATATCGGGTTTGATCATCGGGGGAGTTGGAATTGAAATTGCTTTCTTCTATTTATTCTTTTTAGTAAATGTTTCTATACAAAATATTCATCCAGGCTGGTTAGCTTTTACGTCTTTGCTGGTAAACAATTATTCTATTCTAAAAACGATCACTTTTTATTTGCTTCAACGTCAAGGCACTATGGTATACTTTTATTTTATTATCATGTATGTATCTTCTATACAATTTCTGTTTCTCTTCTAATAAATCACATTTACACTGTGTTGACGAAGACTAAGTCAATGGGCTTATGATACTTTCGTAATGGATCGAATAGTTACGTATATAAACCACGTCTACGCCACCATTTTGGGATTTTTGAAAACATACGTAATGGGGGTGACGCACTCTTCTTTATTATCCTAATAAAATAATAAAAAGAAGTTATCGATTGTTATTCAGTGAATATTGTAAATTAATTGATGATTCGAATCTCCCTAAATCGATGAATCGAACTGATTTTGTTTCTTACCCCGGTTTCTAATTATACGATTTAATATGCAATTTTGTATTATGATTCTTCAGTCAAGCACAGTTTGTATCTGAACAAACTGCAGGGCCGTCTCCGAGAATTTTTAAGAATTTGAGGGCTCGGGGCAAATGAAAAAATAAGCCCTGAAAATAGAAAAACTTAATAACTTGTATATAAAAACTCAATATTATAACGATAATTATGATAACAATTAACAAAGTAAAGTTATTATAACAAATATAACTTGTATACTTAAACAAATCATGAGCTTCTTTTAACGTTTTTTATTTTAAAAATGAAAAGTCATTTTGGTCTTTAAATATAAAAAATAAAATAATATGACAAGAAAGTAGATGAAAAGGGGGGCATATTAAATAAACAAGAAGCCTTCAATTTGTAATTAAGATCTTAAATTTTAGTGTGGCATGTGATTTGCGTGGAACCTAAAACAAATAAATTCAAAAAAATTGTTATGTGTAAGTATTTAACCTGAACACCCAATGTGACAGAAAAGTGTCTAACCAGCTGAATCAACTTCAATTTATAACTTATATTGGTTTGTTTTTGTATTATATAATAAATCCAAAAAAAATAGTTATGGGCCTTGGGCTATTGTGCTCTCTGCCCACCCTATGATTCGGGCCTGCTCTTGATATATCTTAGCTTCAACCAAGTTCACGAGTAATCTTGTGGGTCGAGCAAAGATAGAATAATTAGGGATATCAAATATGCTTGAAGGGAGTTATTCAAAATCATTCTAAGTGTTACTCTAGGCAAAGTTTAATCTCGAGCAAACTACAGTACCCGAGTATACTTTGTTTACTCAAATAAGACTAAGTCAAAGATTTAAGAGATCCAAGAAAGAACTAGTTTACTTGTAGGATATGTCCGAGAAAAGTTTGGATATATCATGAAGTTTGAAGTCTATTTGAGAAGAATATTTTCTTTTAAAAATATTCCAAGTAAAGTTGGCTCGAGGTAATGTTCCAAGCACACTCGAGGATTACGACATCTGCTCGATAAGGATTTGTTTACTCGAAGACATGTTTTAACACTTGTATTAATTTTTAATATGATATGTAACTACAAGTAATCTTCTTTCACATCATGTCTCAAAGCTTCAATCATCTTGTTCATCTTCTTCATGTTATGCTTACACATACCATCAGAAGCTTGTGTCTTGGTTTCTTTCACCTTCTATTTCCCTTTCCCCTTCACTTTCTCTTTCCTTAAACGTTCTTCGGCTGCATCAAGAAATGATGAGAGTGTTTGTGTGTGTTTTTGAGTGTGTATGGAGACCAGAAGATGGAAATGAGGGTTTTAGGGAGGTTTAAGGGGGTTTATATACCCTTAATCCCATGGACCTAAGGCCCATCACCATCCTATATTCCATATTTTATTGTCCAAGCCCACACTTTATTGTTTTTACTTACTTAACTAAATAATAACACACAATTAAATAAACGAAATTCTTTTATTTATTATTACCAAAAGTAGGATGTTACAAACCGTTCATGAATCGGGGTGGCAATTAGTTAGCTGATTGGTTTTATCGTCATCTGGTACACGGGATAAAGTATGGCTTCAAGTTTTTCAAGCCTCATGTGCCGACCAGGAATTATATTGATGAGATTGATCCGCACACCGGCTGGAGGAAACTCGTACTGAAAGTAAAGTCATTGCGTACTTTAAAGAAAGTCCCTTTAAAAATTTTCCCCAAAGTAAGAGATTCAATGTGTGGTATTGACGACAAGACATGTGAAATGTATTGGGATCCGATTTAAAGACGGAGTTTATTTGAATTAATGATCCGATGTGGCTGATCAACTTGTTTGAATCCAATAATGAAGTGTTTTACAAGAATTGTATCAGATGACACATTAAAGAAAGTGAGCAGGCTATGCAATTTGAAAGAGTTGTTCGAGTTTGTTATGGTTTCAGGATTCATAGTTTTACAGATTGGAAGAAAAGCATGTTCAAGAGTTAAATATGATAAAGTGCTCGAGACGAGGGGGTTTATTTGTACATCGTTTTGCACCTCGGTCTTTGTATAACGCATTTTGGAAAAGATAATGTATAGGGGTATTTTGGTTATTAATGTAATGTCTCATTCGTTAGGGGATGTTAACGAATGAGAAACTGTTTGTTTTGTCCTCATTCGTTATATTTGTTTAGCGAATGGAGGTTAACTTATAGGGTTCATTCGTTAAAGAATTTTAATGAATAAATATAACCTATAAGTAGCGAATGAGTGTTCATTCATTAGGTCTGTCTAAGGAATGAGGTTGTCTTCTATAAATACCCTGTATCTATTCATAACTTATAACAATTCTTATTTTATCAACCTTTCATACTGTTACTCTGCCAAAATTCTCTCTCAACATACACAGTTACATACTAACGTAATTCATGCCTAATCATATTCATATCACAAGACCAGATATAAACTATAGAATCAGAACGTGATTTCTCAACAACGAGAAGTGCGAGAAGTCTATATTAACCATTGATTATGTGTAATCGATGGTGGAGATCATAAATGGCATCTTTTTAATAACTAGGACATTGTAATAACATGTTTTAAAGTATAAAAGGATAGAATTGTCAAATATACATATGCATAATTCAATAGTTGAAAGTATTTTCATCGGTTTCCTTTTTTATGCGTTCATTAAGTAACTGTTATAAAACGATGGCTATGTATAATTTTATTATCATATATTGTGTCATAGTACATGATGAGTATTTATACTATTAACAAGTAGCAAGTAGAATATATGGAAGGCCGAATTTGCTTGTGTATTATGACTTGTGTAGCCATGTGTAGGTTTATTTAACATGTTCAGTTTTTTTTAATAAACTTGTTTGATGTGTAGTATATATTTTTTGATATATATGACATTTTAATTTTTATAATTGTGTATTGTTGTGTAGTATATAACGTTGGATTTGTAGTATATCATGTTTGTTGTACGTGATTATCGTTTTTGGGTATTTTAAAATTTTCAAGTGTAGGATTCATGTGTTGTGTAAGTTCAAATGTTTGGAGTCCGAATGGTGTTTGTTTAAATATAAGTGTTCGTAGTTTTCATGTTGATATGTGTGTATTTGGTTAAGAAAATGTATCCTACACATCTACCTATCTTACTAATCTATTAAATCAATACAATTCCTCCACATGTCCTTCTACTAGGTTGTTGTAATATCCCGAAATTTCCAAGAATAATATTTTATGTATTATTTATTTATGAGGGAAAAATTTACTTGAGTTAGTAGAGAAGTAATAAAATAATAATGATGGTTCAAGTAGGCTAATTAGATGGAATTAAGTATGGACCAAAAAGGAAAGATGAGTCTTAGGTCCATAGGCTTAAGGGAGTATAAATACCCCTTAAACCCTAATCCTTTCCATTCTTATCTATCTTTACACCCTAGCCTACACCATCAAAACACACACAAACACTATCCTATAACCCGAGCCAAGATCCGAAGGTGAAAACCCGAGCTTGTTGGTGCTAGAACGTTGTGACGAACCAAAACAACATCAAGACTAGACCGTGTTCGTAAACCGACTCGTTTAAGGTATGTTTATATCAAGAAATTGTTCGTTTAGGCCCGACTTATATCTAGAAATCTTAGATCTATGTTTAAATGGTAAAAACGAACCCGATGCATCAAACCTTGCTGGAATTCGTTAACATTTGATGGTTTAATTGTTTGATTAACGAGCCGTGCGTATATATGGGTAAATCACACCCTTTAAAATGTGATATTCGGAGGATTTATGAATTGGGGTTTGTTGGCGCTGGAATTCCGAGTTCGTTGATACTTAAATCGTGTTGTTTCGTTAAGAATCGAAGGTTTATTGCAGATCTGATACATGTTGACTAATTTGTGTTCTTATTGATTTTGACTTTGACCCTTGAGTTAAAGATTCAGATAAGACTGATGTGGATTCATTATGATTGAACGAATCGTTGGTAATAACGAATTAGATGATTCGTTACTCACCCAATTCGTTATGCTAAGATAACGAATCAGGTGATTCGTTATTCACCAATTCGCTATGTTAAAGATAACGAACCAGATGACGAACCAAACCGTATAACGAATCAGGATAACGAATCAGATCACGCGCAGATGACGAATTAGGCCGTGTTCAGATAACGAATTAGGTTTAATTCGTTATAGCGAACAAGTTAACGAATTAGACGATAATTTAAAAACCTAATGAAAAATGTGTCAAGACAGTAAATGTAAATAAATTTTTTCCAAGCTGACCCTTGTACCTTGCCAGGGGCTTTGCCCCTTGGACCATGCTAGGGGCTGCCGCCCCTAGAACTCTGCTGCCAGGGGTGCTGCCCCCAGACCCCCATTCGTTGAGGCTTATAATTAAACCAGAAATACGATGAGAGTAGTGATAGTTAATTGATACATGTAATTATTATACAGTTTGCCATGCATAGCTCAAGAAAGGAATAACCATAAACAGTGAACGCAACTGAGTTCAGGTGAGTTTTTAGCCCCATTTCCTTGTTATGTTTTCGGGGCTGTGTGCATACTCGATGTGAAAGTTGAATACACTTACCTTAAGTGGTAAGTGTATGTTATAGATGATATACGAGTTATTTAAGAATGCTTGTCGGTGCGTGAACGATCTTCGGATATTGCACGTACCGTCAAGGAGAGTGATTGCCAGGTGATTATTAGTGTGTGTGAATGCTATGATGTGACTTGCTTATTATGTAAATAATGAACTAATAGGAAATGTGTTATAGACAAGTATAAGTAGAGTGTGATAGATGTGGAGAGGGGTCTAGTAAGGGTGTTAGTGGCATGATGATAGTACGTGGTAGAGTAAGCCTATACGTGCCTTCGTTATTAAAGTGGCATGACGCGAGTGCGTGGTAGGGCAAGCCTATACGTGCCCCCGTTATTAAGTGGCATGACGATAGTACGTGGGAAGGACAAGCCTCTACGTGCCTTCGTTAATAAGTGGCATTACGTGAGTGCGTGGGAGGGCAAGCCTCCATGTGCTTCCATAAATAAGCGGCTAAGTCATTAGGGGGCAGTTAAGTGGTTAAGTGGTAAGGTGAGCAGGATAGATAGACGACTACGTGTCTTCGGACACGTATATAAATGCATGTAGTGATTGTATGGTAAGTTGCTTGATTAACTAGTTATCACTCAGCGTAGCTGACTTTTAGTATGCACGCAGGTGAGCAGACTAAGGAGCTAGCATGAGGATGACACATGGCATGGATTGAACGGCTGGTATATGAAGATGGGAGAAATGATGTTTTAAATACGATGTTTTATGTTATGGTTTTAAAGAAAAGATCAAATGTTTTGTAATAAATTATTAAAGTTTTAATATTCCGCGAAAATTTTATTAAACTCTGATTTGTAGAAATGTATTTATGAGTAAATCCGACGCTAAAGTGAGGCACCGGTAACGGGGCCTTACAGTTGTCCACCTAGGCTCCAACTCACCAAGTTTCCAATCTCATATTTTCTATTATGCTGCCACGTGTCATGTTCACCAAACACCCAAAAAAACTTATTTAAACCTTAATATTTTTCCACCATAATCATTTTAATCTCTCTCTCGGCTTATTAACTCCACCATCCACCATCTTCTATATTCCGGTAATGTAGATTGAGATTAATCATTTTCCGGTAAGGTTATATATTATACTCTAATGGCCAACAATGTTATATGATTTTCCGGCAAGGTTATATCTTTTTCCGGCAACATCATATTTTCTTCCGGTTATTATAGATCTAACCTTTTTATCTTTATTTTCATTGTTAACTGATTTTTTTTTAAAATCAGTTTATGTTCTAAATCAAAAACGACTATGAAGCTAATATTTCTACGTATTTACGTTTTTCCGTTCATGTGTTATACCTATAACAATGGTTGTTTAATATTTATTTGAAGTTTTATATTTTTCCTGTTTTTTTCTTTTACATGTTGTTCTTCTAGGTTTTAAATAAAAATCAGTTTCATCCATGAATATTATCATTATTCTTTTTCCGGTAAGGCCAATTTAAATTTTCCGGTTATAAATTATAATTCAAATCTTCCATAATATCAATGTTATAACAAAACATAATTATTTCAGGTTATTGTTCCGATTGATGTACAAAATATTTCATTTTACCTTCTAAATAAAAATCGGAGATACCATCGTCATTGTCACTATTTCGTTTTTCTGGTAAGACCATTCAATTTTTTCGGTTATAGAATTATAATTAAAATCTTCCATAATATGACTATTAATATTTGACTTTATCATTTTAGGTTATTGTTTCGACTCATATAAGCTAATTGCATGGATTGAACATTAGCTAATAAGATGTATTTTTTTTAATTTTTTTAATATTGATGTATATTTTTTTTAATATTCATATATATTCCTTATTTATAAGATTATAATATACATTAAATTACCTATATTAATATAATCATTATTCTATTGTTTTTGTCAACTTCTAATTAAGTGACAAATATTCCGTCTAATTTAAAATCTCATTATAATTTCCAATCTTATATTAGTTTACATTTTTAGATTTATACACATTGAAGAATCTCATTAATACAATTTATAGAGTTTGACATTCCTTATTTTTTAAAAACCGAATGAACAACCCTTTTTTATGTTTTTATTTTTTTTCATTTTTATAAACTCATTCCTTAATTTATTGTTTGACCGAAATAATAACCTAATTAACCTATTATTACAATTTAAATTTTTTTGACTTTCCTTATTTGTTAAAAAACCGAATAAATATGGTATAACTTAAATAAATTTCTGACCGATATAAGTATTTGACAATTCATATTAAATCGTTTTTGACCATTCATATTAAATCCTTTTTGACTATTCGTATTAATTTACATTTTTAGATTAATACACATTTAAGAATCCAATTATGACACTTTATAAAGTTGGACATTCCTTATTTTTTTTTAAAAACCGAATGAACAACCCTTTATTATGTTTTTAATTTTTTTTTATTTTTATAAACTCATTCCTTAATTTGCGGTTTGATCGAAATAATAACCTAATTATCCTATTATTACAATTTATATCTTTTGACTTTCCTTATTTGTTAAAAAAACCGAATGAATAAGTAATAACTTAAATAAATTTCCGTGTCTTACTTGCAACAAGGTTTAAGTATCACATTAATACAAGTTATTGAGTTTGACTATCCTTATTTGTTTAAATAACTAATAAGAATAGTTAAACTCAATAAATTGTATTAATGGTTTTAATACAATTTAATCAACATATTTAAACTCTTTTTAAATTCGGAATTTGATCAATCTTTCAAATAAGTTTTAAAGGTTTTAATACTCTCCATAATTTTAAACTCATTTCAAAATCTTTCCGTAATTTTTTGAAGTTTTTAAATTAACCGATTTGATTTTCATTTTTTTAAATTATTTCTAAATTAATTAGTCATATTAGTAAAATTTGAACATATTTGATTTTAATTTTTGTCATTTGGCATTAACTAGAATATGTTATCATTTTGATATTAAAAAAACTGATTGTCAAACTAAAAATACTTGCCGTAATTGTAATGTAATCTTACTTTAAATTACGTTAATATTAATTATTAATTAATACTAAAATAATAACCGCATTATTAGAACACAATATTAAAATTGACATAATTTCTAACAATCAATACTTAATATATCATAAATTAAATAACTGTTTTATCATCATTTATAAATATTATTCGGCACATGATTCAGTGCATATTATTAAACATGACAACTTTTCATAATTTATTAATATTATTATTCACATGAATCAAGATATTTTAAATTATTTCTATCTTTACATGGAAGACCAAATTTAAACTTAAAACTACAAAATTTAATTAACATATTTAAACTCCTTTTACATTCAGAAATTGACCAATCTTTCAACAAAGTTTTAAAGGTTTTAATACTCTCAATAATTTTAAACTCATTTCAAAATCTTTTCATAAATTTTTGAAGTTTTCAAATTAACCGATTTGATTTTCATTTTTGTAATTATTTCTAAATTAATTAGTCATATTTTTCAGCTTTAATAATTTTCAAAGTCAACATAAAATTTTTTAATCTTTCCAAAGTTGTTTGAGAATTCATTTATTGTAAAACGTTTTTAAGTTTTGCAAATTTAACAAAATATTATTGTCAGTGATTTAATAGTTTGTTGCAAGATTGGTCAAAAATCAAAAACAATTTCATAATTTTTTGAAGTTGACTAATTCCAATTTTTTTATATTTTGTAACTATTTTAAAAATATTTTAAAACGGGTTGTTTTGAAATAGTATCAAATTTGTTAGTTATAAAATGACGGGCAAAAAAGGTTTTTATTGATATATCTTTTTTGTTTAATGGTTTAAGTTAGAAAGATGTTTTATGTTGTCATTTTACTTTGTTTGTTATTATATGTTATTTTGTTTTAATAAAAACAACTTTATTAATGTTCAAACGTTACTCATTATTAAATATGTTATTATGGTATATTTAATTTGGATGCTATTGTTTTATTCTATTTTCAGGTGGTGAAGCAAAATGAGTTTCTTTTGATAGAATGTTTGAAAAAGTTGATGATGGTTTAATATGAAAGAACATGTTTATGTATTTTATTGATGTTTTTTGGTTGTTCGATATACATTAACTTATTGTAACTTTTAACTTTTAATATCTAAACAATGTAATGGTTAACGTTTTGGTCCGAAATTTTGAAGAAGTTTTGTATTGCTTGAATTTGTTGTTTAAATTCATTATGTTTGTTGACATGTTTTTCCACCCGTGTGTAACACGGGCTATACCCTAGTATACTTTTAAAGCAAAACATCTTTTTCACATGTCCTTTAACTAGGTTATCCATATAAGCTGTCAATTATACAGTTTCTATATATAAATTATCCACCTTAAACAATTTAATTTTAAACATTAACTCCTAAGTTGGAGAAGATTTCAAAATAAATGGTTATAATCACTATTTATTGAGTTAATAAAGACAATTAATTGTCTTCATTTTTTATTTTTTAAATTTTGAGATTTTGTTATTATTAACTTTTTTTGGATTTTGGGAAATTATTTATGAACATTTGGACTGAATGTATGGATGTTTTGATTGAAATGGTGGTTTAAGTCATGAGGTTTGAATTTTATTGTTGATTTATTAAACGTTTTAATTAAAGTTATAATTGGTATATATCATTGTTATTTTTATATTTGTAGCATTCTTTATGTTATTTACTTATATGTTTTATAATTTCAAAAAAAATAGTTTTTATAACACACAACTTATGTTACAACATCTACATGTTTACGCTTCATAGTTTACAACATATGACTTCAGTATGGAGTTTTAATTAATATGTGCTTTTTATTTCATGGTATAAGTTAGAAATTGGTGGCATAAGTTAAAAATATGTTTTAAATTGTCATTTTTCTTTGTTTGTCTTTGTATGTTGGATTCTTTGAATTAAAACAACAATGTGATACCTTATATAAATAATGTCAAATTATCTGACGTTTACAATTCATTAAAATGTATAACACACACACACACACATATATGTATATATAGGGGTGTGTTAACGTATCATAATTGCTTAACGTACATTAGGTACACAAAATACGTCCAAGGTTAAAATTCCAAAAAACGTTCAAGCCAAATTCCTAACCTTAAAACATTTAGACTTAAAACCTAAAACGTTAAGGCTAAAAAGCTAAAACGTTTGGGTTTAAATCCTTATACATTCAAGGCTAAAATCCATAACTCAAAACTCAAAACTGATTGATTGAAACTTCAAATTGATGATTATTTGGATCAATTTCAAGGTTAATTGATTATTTGGCTTCAATTTCAATTTCAATTTTTATCAAAAGCTAAACAAAACCTGTGAAACAAGGGAAACAACGTTCGTGTTTTTCCGGTGAGTTGTCGGACCCTCCTTGTCGACTCCAATGATGGTGAAGGAGGTGTGTTGATGCCAGCGAAGGTGGATCGGTGGTGGTGGAGATGGCTTGAGGGAGAGCGATGTTGAAGATGAGTGCATTTGTGATTTAGGGTTTCTGAAATCAACGCTCTATATGCTCGTGTATGCAATGTGTGATAAAGGATTAATGTATCAGATCATTTATCATATATATATATATGTGTGTGTGTGTGTGTGTGTGTGTGTGTGAGGGATATTTTGAGAAACTTTATGAGTTGTAAGAACTTTAAAAACTCAATATGGACCACACAATTTAAATGAGTATGGAATACGTGGCTGAGAATAAATATGATTCAAAAATTAATCAGAAGAGAGAATAAATATTTTTGATGATTACACAAGTTTAAATATCAGTAACACATGTGTAATAAGTCGATTCAGGGTGTAAAAAAATACTGTAATTTTTTTACGTTACTTACACTTACGTATTACATATGTGTAAAACAAATTAAAAAAAAAAATGTTACGTTTAGTTCTTACGAGTTCTTAAAACTCAAAGTGGTTCTCAAAAGAAATACCTATATATGTGTATATATATATATATATATATCTTAAGTTTTATATATTTCCACCCTTGTGTAACACGTGATCTAACCTAGTATACATATAACCTACACATGTTTACGTTCACCTAAAAAAATACTAATAACCTATACACTTATTTTTTTACATATAAAAACATATGACATACTTATAAGCTACACATTTGTGCATTAACCTACAATAAAAAATATATAACTTACACTTGTGTTTTCATATGTCCTACACACGATGTGTAGTATATAATTTTTTTTTAAATTTTACTTTTCCCTTGTTTATTTTGTACACAACTGGTAGATTCGCTTTTTTTAAAGGGATAATGATAGTTTTAAATTGTTTAGATCGTTGTTGGATTTATTTATAAATTATAAGAATCATTAAATTAAAATAAAAAAAGATGTATGTTTATCGTGTATAAATTGAATTAGGAATATATATATATATTATGAGTATTCAAATTACGTAAGTGTTAATAAAAAAAAGTTAGATTCAATATTTTAAAAATAACGTTTGTTTGTCAATAAAGAAATTAATATGGATTTTTTGTTTATCTATATTAAATTATAATACATATAGGCAACCTTTCATGTTACACACTCTCTCTCCATCAGAAGACCCCGTAATATTAAATGTTTATTAAGGGCTCCGGCAACTTCTCGGCAACTATCCCGGCGAAGAATCACGATTCGGCGCATTCAACACAATAATTAAGTCATCTGTTCCCTCTCATTATCTCCTTCAATTGATGTCTATTACGCACTCTCGCATTAACAGCCGGCTTAAATCCATTAACTATATGTTCCATCTTCTCCTCATCCATCTGTATAAACCAATGGGCACTGCAAACGGAAGCCGAAACCCTAATTCGAGGAGGAAATATGATTGGCTCCGAACCAAGCCAAACAAGTTACTCTGCATCTCTGTACACCTTATTATGGCGGTCAGTTTTGATTATGCGGGTGTATATTGTGTCAATTGTAACTCTAATACAACTAACTCATATCTATTAAGAAGATTTAGTGATTATTTGATGTTAGGTCAAACATTCAAGTGTCACCACATGTGGATCTAGATTAACAGTATCATGTGTATAAATGAACTGGAGGATCTAAATTTAACAAAATCATGGATCGAGATTAAAATCATATCAATATGTTCCTTTTGACACTTGCTTGGAATGTGTTGTTTTAGGCCTTAGAATTTGGGTAGGTTTAGAACTGTCAACATGCATATGGAAGAAGGCAATTTAGATAGGGAATTATTAGGATATAATGAATAGGTTTACATAATGAATTGTGTGAGCTTTCATGGTGAGCCTCCTATTCTCCTTCGTCATTATTCCAGTTGATAATTATTAATGTTTATAATAACATAATCTGTTTCATGTAGAAGAAGAGAAAAAACAAGAAATACAGATTGGCGGTCCAACAGATCTCACACATGTCGCACATTTCAGATGTGATGCGCACACCCAAGAAACTCTTGACTGGTAACTTTTAAAACAAAAAGTTTTAATATGTCTATGAATGCCACTTCAAAGATAAATATGGTTTCATTACACTTGGTTAGTATAGTAGGGTTTGTGGAAACGATGCCAATGTTCTTTTCCTCATAAAATTTGTTGATGGTGTCTCCCCATTATTCAGAGATAATTTTCTTTAAGGCAGATAAATGATAATGTATTTTAACTGGTAACCATATTGTAGAAGTAAAATCCATTTATGCGCATCTTATATCACCTTATATGTATGCGTTATTATTAAGGAATGAAAGTTGTTATTACACAATACTTATGCTTGAAAATGCATATATTATTGTTCAATTTAGCGATTTCTCGATATACTCAAACAAAAGTATGATAAAAAATGGGAGAAATATTTCATACTTTTCTGATAGGATGCAGCATTAAGTTACACTCTAGCAATAACTCGTGGGGATTATTGTTGATGCTGCACTTATGGTATTGAAAGGTGACTTAATCAATATGATCCTATGTTGAGATCTTTTCATAAAAGAGTAAAATATTTGAATGGAAAATAACTGAAATTTGATCTCATTATGCACCATTTTCTCTTTAAAACTTTAAATTGTAATAAAAAATGTTTGATGTAAAGTTTAAGTCAAAAGTGTTGTATTTTCACTTTGATTATGTCTGAATATGTTATTTCGAGTAAACTTTAGTGTTTTCAAACTTTCGAGTAAAGTTAAGTGATTTTATCTAAAGTTTCTCTCATTCGAGCATACTTGATACTTATTTTTTCTCAAAAGAATTATTCAAAAGAATTATTCATGTATTATCGAGTATACTTAGATAATTTTATACTTTCGAGTAAACTTGGATGTTCAGAAAGTTGTTTTTGTAAAGCACACTTGATGATCATGAGATACTTGTATACATATGCTTTAAATACTTATTTCAAGTAAACTTGGGTATTTTAGTTGAAATGTGTGTTTATCAAGCATACTTCATAGATTTGGATCGAAATGCATGATATTTTCTAAAATTACAATGGTTTTCAAGTAAACTTTTTTTATCGAGCAAACTTCGTACTTAGAGCACACTTGTTTATTAATATAATATTCCAAGTGTTCTCCAAGCATACTTGTACATTTTCTAAAACTGTCAAGCAAACTTCACTTTTCGAGTACACTTTGTGCTTAGAGCACACTTGTATATCAAAAAATAGCAAGTCTTCTCTAACACACTTTTCACTCTTGAAGTATTTTCAAACATACTTTGCTTTTAAGTACCCTTGAATAAATATGAGTTAACTTTTTTCTAATATAAGTATATTCGAGTAAGGTTTGTGAATTTAAGGTATTCGAGTAAGGTTGATAATTAGAAAACACACTTTGCAACTCTTGAAGTATTTTCAAACATATTTTGCTTTTAAGTATCCACTTGTGATATACTTCTCGAGCAATCTTGTATATTCGAGTAAGCTTCCTTCATTTTATTCACTTAGTTTATTTTTAATTACTTTATAATACCTGAGCAAACTCTCGGACGAGCAAGGCTTGCAATTGTACTTTTACGAGCAAGCTTTTAAAAGGAAAGATATTTTTACTGAGATATTCTAAAAGGGGTTTTTGGCATTATTCTCATATTACAGGACAAAATTTGGTTAAAACCACTTTCAAAATTCGAAGAGCACACTATGTAAGGGGAACTTAGAAAAATTTTAACATTTCACCTTTTTCCCTATTCTCTCTTGCATTATTGCCTGATTGCTCGTCGCTAGAATCTCAATCATTTATTCATAATCCTAACCTAAATTAATCAGCCAACTAAATCCGACTCGGTAAGCATCAATTAATAGTTTTCTGACACTGATTGTACGGATTTAGGGATTTAATTTCATCATCACTAAAATCTCTGTTTTATGTGTAGGTTATCAATTTGTTGAAGAACAGATATGGAATATCCTCTCGAGAAGATGCATAACATGTGCGCTCTTCTTCATGTCACTGATGACAATAGACCAGTTGAGCTGATGATAAGATGGATGTAGCGATCAAATCTCCGTTTCTCTTTGACCGAAAGCCCGCTTATATACAGAAATCACCAACTTTATTTCTGGAACTCTCCTGAGTTGGCGGACGATATAAATGGTAGGCGGATAGAGGCTACCATTGCTGGGTATGAAGTGATCATAACTGAACAACTGATCAGGGCCAGCTTGCAATTGAATGATGAAGTTGATGCCCCGATTCATTTCTCTACCAACCGATTGCTGAGGATATTTCAGAAAATGATGGGTTGTCAAGGAGATGTCCATGAGGGACATTTCAAAAAGGGCATGTTTCCGAATCTGTATAGATTTTTAATCCACCATATTATATAGGGTTTTAAACCTAAGAGGGATACGTGGACCTTGATGAGCAAGGATATAGCTGTCACACCCCAACCTACTGCGGGAATGCCGGGGTGCGAACTGATTGTCACAGCACTCAAGGTTACTAACATGCATTATTAAAAGTCTCGATATCTATTAATTAAATTTCCAAATAACAATCATCTTTACAAAATCCAAATAAAACAAAGTACATATATCAATCAATAACAATATGTCACATTAAGTTTTCTGCTAGCGTAAATCCTTAGGTAAACTTGTACTTCAGTTACTTCACATCAAATGACAACCTGTATATGTGTTGAAAATATAATGATTTTGTCAACACAAGGTTGAGTGAGCAACACACCTGTTTAAATGTTTATATAGAAAATAAGTATTTGCAACAAGTCATATGAGAATAACAAATTAACCAAATGATAAAGTATAACTGAAATGTCGAGAAGCACAAAGCTATAACGACTGACGTATGATCATACTAGACTGAGATTATGTTGGACCTCTCCGAATGCGAAAGCATATAAGCACATAAACAAGTAAAGTATAAGTTGTTAACACTTAAGACAAAGTTGTAGTTTTGTGTATAAGTATATATGAAAAAGTACAATTTACACTAATGCCCCCAAAACAGTATGAAAACGAGTAAAAAGAGGGGAATGTGGTACTCACTTAGCAATTAAGCAACAAATGAACGAATGCGGTAAGAACAGTAGAAATCAAGAGTCACGCTCTTTGAAAGTGATTGACGAGGAATCCTAAGTAACAATAGTTGTGGAATAAATACCAAATGAATAAAGAGTCTAGAACTAAATAGAGGTTCCGGATTTGATAATCGAGTGTAATCTTACAAAAGCTATTTATTTCATTAATTTATTATAAATTTCGTTATCAAAACCTTATCATATATAATATGATTTAATTGTATAAAATACTTAAATAAATATTTATAAAATTTTGGATAGATTATAATAAGAGATTTGTTTTAAATGTTTAGTTCAAGCTAAAAATACGTTTAATATATTAAATTATATATTTATTATTAATAAAGATTTTAGTTTATATTAATGTTATAACTAATATATAACGAAAAATAATAAATAATACTAATTATACAAGATATGATCTTTTAATATATATGTAAACTATATTTTTAATATGCGGATAAACGAGATGAATTTTAAATATATATTCTAAATTAAAATTCTTTTTAAATATTAAGTCCTTTAATAATATACATATTTATATATATACATATATATATATATATATATATATATATATATATATATATATATATAATTTTAACCAAGATTCGGAAAATAACTAGTTTAAGTATCGGTTTCAATAAAATAGTGTTTATTTGATAATTAATAAACTAATTATATTTAACTTATAAAACATTAAAAATAATAAAGCAAATTAAAATCAAGAAAATAAAATAAAAGAATAAAAAACGACTCCACCCGGATTCGAACCCGGGTGGACGGCCGAGTTACGAGAACAACATAAACACACGTTAGCCATCGGCGCTAGCGTGTCAGTTGTTTAAATTGACGAAAACAAAACATCATATATATAACAAGTTTATACCAGATTCGATGATGAAACCCAAGAAACGAAATTGATCAATCCGTAAAGTGTTTATCCAATTAAAGTTAGGGTTAATGTTAAGCGGATCAAAGCGATCAGAACCATATATTAAATTACCTATTACGATGAGGTTTAGATGCTTAAATTGATCAAAGCTGCGGCGGCCAGAAACGAACTTAGAAACGCGATTTGCATATAATAAAAGTCAAATTGTCTTTGGGGTATTGTTTGCGCTAGTGAAGGGATTATTCAGGCGAGTTTAATTGAGTTTTGATCGAAGATATAATAAGATTTACCCCAAAGACGGTTCCATCTGGTCTTGTTTCCTAATACATGGTGTCGGTGAGCGCGTTAAGGTAGGTATAACGTGTATATTGATTCAGTTTCCAAGATTATGGTGAGAATTAAGCAATAAGAAATCCTAATTGGGTATCCGGTTTCTATATGGGTCGGGTTTGAACATGGGTTAACGGGTTATTGGGTTAAGGTATGCAGATTTTACAAAACACTTGTACTATGGAAGTGGACACAAATTGAGATTAAAGTTTAAGTTAGGGTTTAAAATGTAGATAAACCATAGTTATTTATTATATATTAAATAAATATCATAAGCGAATAAAATGATAGATACTCGATAGACGTGATAATTTTTACTGATAAAAGTTCCCGGATATAAAAACGGGTCGGGTTAAATTAGTAAATATTAGTTTGGAGAAACCGATTTGTTACAATAGCTAACGCCACGGTGGCTGTGGTCAGCCGTTTAATTTTTCAAGATTGATATTTGAAGGCTTGGTTTAAAATTTGAGAAAGGAAGTAAAGGATAGATTTTTGGTTTATCCCAAATTCTTGGAGATTATTTTCAACATTGTAATCCCTGATTTACCAACCTTAGCAACAACTCATGTGAAGAAACACAAATCCACCCCTCAAGGTCTAACACGTTAGTCCGAGGGGTTTGGGTAAGTATTCCCCACGATGGGTTATAAAACCTTCTTGGCGCAGATGAGTGAGCTCGTTACGAGGAATGGGGGGGATTCTCTCGTAACCACCCTCCGGCGTGAGAATCAGTACTTGATAGTACGAAATAGAATGCATTGATAGTGATAGTATGAGAGTGTATATCCTTTACCATTTGGAGATCCATTGGTATTTATAGCCGGAGGAGAGAGAGAGTGGTCAACTACCTTGTCAGGTTTTTCCACCAATAATATTCTCCACCCGTGCGGTCGTGGAGGTTGTGGAAGTTGGTGAGCATCATGGCCTTTTGACAAGGACGTGTTGTACTATTTTGTACCGTCCTTTATGTGTTGTCCAATCTCCATTGGTTGGGTGTTTATTCCCATGTAAATTGTATCTTTTTGTCCCATGCTTATGAGACTTTTGCGCCACCATTTCCTAGGTGTCAGGAAATGTATATTATATTAAGATATAACTTTGGCGCCATGTGCTACGCATGGCGTATGACATTTCTGCCCGCCGCTTGTTCCGCCCAGCGTTCTAGTTAAGCTGGATTTGGGTGTTATACTTGGTTAAATGGTGGGTTTAATACCCTACCTCTACAAGTCCCTCTAGTCAATAGTTACCCGTTCCTAAGGGGGGCTATGGACTTATCATGGGCTTTTGGCTTTTATTGTATCTTTCAGCCGTTTGTATTCCGCTCATTTTTTACCAATATTGCCTATTTGGGTGTCTGGTTAACGAAAACCATTCTTCCTAACAATTGGTTATTTAATGAGCATCAGTCGATAATCAAAATATATTGCGTGGCCTTAGATTTTGGTGGGTGATTTATCATAATCATCCCATGACGGAGCCTATTTTTGGCGGGTGATTTATGATAACCATCCCTTGGCGGAGCCTATTTTTAGCGGGTGATTTATGATAATCATCCCTTGGCGGAGCCTATTTTTGGCGGGTGATTTATCATAATCATCCCATGGCGGAGCCTATTTTTGGCGGGTGATTTATGATAATCATCCCTTGGCGGAGCCTATTTTTGGCGGGTGATTTATGATAATCATCCTTTGGTGGAGCCTATTTTTGGCGGGTGATTTATGATAATCATCCCTTGGCGAAGCCTATTTTTGGCGGGTGATTTATGATAATCATCCAATGGCGGAGCCTATTTTTGGCGGGTTGTTTATGATAATCATCCCTTGACGGAGCCTATTTTTGGCGGGTGAATTTTGATAATCATGCTTTGGCGGAGCCTATTTTTGGCGGGTGATTTATGATAATCATCCCTTGGCGGAGCCTATTTTTGGCGGGTGATTTATGATAATCATCCCATGGCGGAGCCTATTTTTTCCAATACTTGTCATCTTTTCCTCATATGCTGATGATGTGTTATTTGGCGTAGGGGGGTGAATTAAATGCAAGTCAGTGAAACGATGGTAAGACGTGACAGTTTGACGACGGTTGCTTTGCAGTGCAGCTTTTTCGCCTGTGTCAGATGAGTGGGCGAAAATCCCGGTGACGCGCCCAGCTGTAACACATTTCCACTGTCATTTTATTATCGTGGCGTTTGCTTATTGGACCGCGTGTCGTCTATCCCTTTTGTACCCCTCTCATTCATTAATTGCGATTGGTATAAAAGGAGGGGTTGCTCCGTTTAGAAACCGTTTCTCACCTTCGTTTGCATATTTTCCTACCCTTTCTTCCTTGAATCCTTTTTCTCTTTTATGGCTGAATCCTCTCAATCTTCGAAGACTAAGAAGAATAATACCATGGAGTTCGTTGGTTGTCGCATGGCTGCCGAAGACTTCAATAACATAGTCAAGGTCTATAACATTGGCCCTGAGTATGAGCCTGAGTTGCCTGCCTTGGGCAAGACGGCTCGAGAGGCTCCTATCGGGAAGATTGTCGTGTATATGGAGTACTTCTTCCTAGGCAATTTCCGATTGCCTCTCACTCGCTTTTTGCTGGATGTTTTGGATGTTTTTAGGCTGCACTTCAGCCAGATTCATCCACATGGGATGGCTCGTCTTCGCCATTTCGAGTATACTTGTCATTTCCTTGGTATTACGCCTACGGCTGACAAGTTATCGGTCTTTTACCGGTGGCGTTTCTCCCAGGGGTGGTATAATTTGTTTAGCCGCCCTGGCACCAAGGCCATTGCTTTGGATGCACCGCAGAGTTTGCACGAGTGGAAGAGCATGTTCTTCTACGTTTCTGCACGCATGGTTCCACATTCCATGCATTTTGCGGATGTGAAGGAGCTTGCTGAGCCGAAAGTGGCTCCTTATTCCGGTTTGGAATGGTTCACCACTTTGCAGGCCAGCCTTTCCCCACTCCGTCACTACTCGGAGCGCGCACAGGTGCTGTTTGGCATGAGTCATTCATAACGGCGGTCAGGGTTAGTATCATATTTTGTCCCTACTTTTATGTATATGTATACAGTAGTAACCTGACTTCCTTTTTCAGAAGTAGAGGATCCCATGCTCCTTCTGCAACCCTTGCCTGAGGGCGCTAGGTTGTTGAGGCGTAGGGAGTTGGGTCTTCGTGAGGAGCCAATCCTAGTGAGGACTGCCCGGAACTTTGTGTTTCCTCTTCCTATGGGGCAATCACTTGCTCTGCGACCGCTGCCACCTTCCAGCTTTGTTAACCCTCAGGGGGTAAGTTTCATTTGATATTGTTGGATATTCTCTTTGTTTGCTTTTTTGCTAACCTTTCGACTTGTTTTTCAGGTAGACGGCCTAACGTTGTGCGCTTTCCTAAGTGCAGTAGTAGGGGCACACAACGCAGTGGTGGGGAGACGGTTGCGTCTCCGATACATACCGCCGCGAGAAACGCCGTGGATGATGATGACGATGTCGTCCTCATATCCACCGTTCCGTTTGGGGCTCCGGTATCTTCGTCCGCGACATTGCTTGGAGCACTCGGTTCCGACGTTGGCGCGGCGTCTTCCCCAACCATCTCCGCACAGGTTTCTGTTGGCTTCTCCTCGCCTTCAGTCTCGCAGCCTGTGACTGCTGTGTCTGTCTTGGACACAAGTCCGGTTGTCGCTACTCCAATTTTGGTGGCGACAGATCTTGTGTCTTCTGCAGCTACAGCTTCTGGAACTGTTGCGGATACGAATTTCGTATCTACCAGTCCACCTTCTTCTTCTTCCGCAGTGGGTGGGGTGTTCATTGTTCCACACCATTCGGGTTCCGCCCATGTGGTTAATGAAGAAGATTAAGAGGTACCCCGCCTCTTCAAGAAGCCTCGGCTTGGCGGTTTCGTGAAGAAGAGCAGTCTTGTTAAGTCGGCATGTATAATATTTGTACTTAATTAAGAATTATTTTGACGCGATCCACTCTTTTAACTTTCCTTGTCCATGTTCCAGGGATCTTGGCGATTTCTTCATCGACTGCTGCTTCCACAGTTTCTACTGTTGCGTCTTCACTGGCGACTATTTTCGCCAGTTTGCCGATGGTGACAAGTGTTGGCAGTTTGTCGGAGGCGATGCCTACTATATAGACGCTGAGTTTGCCAATGATGACGGGTGTGGTTGGCCCATCTAAGGCCGAAACCATTGTGACTACGGCGCGTTTGCTTGTGGAATCTTCTATTCCAACCGTTTCTCAGCCAGCGCCGTCCGCTGGGTCGATGAAGGCGTTTATGGATGAATCGCCCAAGGTTAGTCTTGAGTCGGTGGGTATTTCTTTTTCCGATTTCATGAAGTACAGATGGTCCTCGCCAGACAAGGCTTATATCCTTGATGGGGACGAGACCGTGTCGCCGCTGCCTTTTACTATTGATGCGACGGTACACGGTAAATTTTTTGATTTCTGCGGTGGCAGTAGTAGCGGGTTGAGTGTCGGGGTTTTGAATGTAGATATGGATCCCCGTGATTCCGTGGAGGCGAATCAGATTTTTCTTCCTCGATGGAAGGTTACTTGCGTCGCCAATTTTGAAGACCCAGCCACTTGTACAGAATTTTTGGAACATGTTGTTCCTCCTGGCGAGCGCATTGCTCGTAAAATCCAGCCTCATAAGAGTTTGTATTCCGACGCTACCTTCCACCACGGCCAGGCTCTCTCTAGTTTCGCGGAATTGATGCGCGAAAATCGTGCTCTTCATGAGGAAAAGATCGAATCAAGTGCCAAGATGAGAGAGACGGAGCAGTTGGTAAAATATACTGAGGCTACCGCCTGGAAGGCGGGTAAAGAATCATCAGAGCACCGCCAGGCTCTGATTGATGTTGAAAAGAATTGGCGAAAGTTGAGGCAGATTTGGCAGAATCTGTCCGCGAGTGTGCTACTCGCTATAAAGAGTTTGAGGCTGCCTGCAAGAGGTCTAACGCCGATCTAGCGGATGCGCGTAGCCGTGCTCATCTGCTAAGGAGGCTTCTGCCAAACTCGAGAATGAAAACGCCGCTTTTCTCAAGTGTATAGAAGAGTTGGAGGCGGAAGTTGAGTTTAGGAAGGCGGATGCAGGCAAGCTGGCTGACACGTTGGTCTCCGATGAGGAGACTATTAAAGCTTTAACTGCTGAATGTGCCGCTGCTGACCGCGATTGGCTGTTGAAACACACCATCTTCAAGGTATTTCATAAATATATGTTTATACCTTCACTTGTGTTTTACTAACGTCTTTGTCGTGTAGTGGCCCAACGCATCATTACTGACGATGACTTGACGCGGTGTGTTGGGGCCCTTGTTACTGCTTCCCAGCAACTTGGTCACAAGACCGGCTTTTAGGACGCTGTGACGCATCTGCGTGATAACCTTCCTCCTGAAGCCTACATTCTTCAAGCTATTGATGTGGAAGCGGAGTATGCCGTTGCTGAGGCATAATATGATGTTCTTACGTTTCCCTTTCTTTCTGAAGTTGCTGAGTATGCTAAGGAAGAAAATGGCGTGCAACTGTTGAGGAAGCTGCTTGAGCCTTCACAGGCTGGTCCGTCTACCGCATCTGGTGGCGGCCAAGGAGATAGCGCAGCCACTGTTGACCAGTCGGGAAAGAGTATAAATGACGTCGACTAGGCTATCTCTTTGATTTGTATAGCTGTAGTTTGTTTTCTTTTTCTTTTTCGCGGGTGTTGGTACTCGCTTGTAATTACTTGTACATTAATGCAATGAACTTTTCTCTTAATTTGTGAAATGCGGAGTATCTTTTCCATTCAAATTTGTTAGAAGACCCTTGGCCTGTTTTTACCATTTTGGAATCGATTTACATGTAACGCCTTCGCAGCTGTGCCGCGTTCCATGTTCTTGGAATCGGTGAGCCATCGAGTTGCATCAGGACATAGGCGCCTTTTCCCAATACTTCTTTAATTTGATAAGGTCCTTCCCAAGATGGCACTAGCTTGCCTTGCGCGTGCGCTCTTGATGCCTCGTTGTTGCGAAGGACGTAATCTCCGGCATTGAACTCACAGACTTTTACTTTTGCATCGTAGTACTTTTGTAGTTGGCGCTCTTAGTTTTGTTCCCTTATTGCGACCAACTCTCGACGCTCTTCAAGGAGCATTAGATCTAGACGCCTTTTCGCCTCATTGTCATTTTGTAATGTGACCCTTGGTGATGGGACGCCGACTTTGGCGGGGATCATTGCTTCAGTACCGTAAGTTAAGCTGAACGGTGTTTCTGCGTTACTTGAATTTCTTTGGGTTCGTATGGCCCAAAGGACGTGGGGCAATTGATAAACCCATCCTGATTTGTAATTGGCCAATCTTTTCTTGATCCCGCCTACAATGGTTCTATTGGCGCGTTCCACTTCTCCGTTCCCTTGTGGATGGGCAACGGAAGTAAATGTTTGAGTGTTGTTGAGCTCTTTTAGCCATCGTTGAATGTGTTGATCAACAGATTGCGTTCCGTTGTCGCTGAATAAATTCATGGTAATCGAAAGCGACATATGATGAATTCCTATATGAATTTTTTGACGCTGGCTGCGTTTATTGTTGCCACTGGCTTTGCTTCAACCTACTTTGTAAAGTAATCGATTACTACAATAGGAAACTTCACCCGTCCTGGCGCCTTGGGAAACGGTCCCGTTATATCAATTGCCCATTTTTGGAATGGCCAAGAGGCTGTTACCGGGATCATGGCATTTTTTGGGCGCATGGTATTCGGCGCATGGCGTTGACACGCGCTGCATCGTCTCAACTCTTTTTCGGCGTCCACATGCATGCCCGGCCAATAGTATCCGGTATTCATGATTTTGGCGACCACCATTCTCGGGCCCGCATACACGCCACGTATTCCTTAGTGAATTTCTCTCAGCAGATAATTTGCGTCTTGTGGATCTACGTATCTGAGAAGTGACCCTAAGTATGATCTCATGTACAAGATGCCATCTTGAATTGTATAATTCAATGCTTTGTGGCGAATCTTTCTGGCCTCTGCTTTCTTTTCTGGAAAATACCTCTCGCGAGGTAAGTAATAATTGGTGTCATCCAATTTGTTTCTGCCGCTGAACATACGTAAACTTCTCTGTTCATTGTTGAAGGCGTTTCCAGAACTTCGATGCGGACGTCTTTCGCGAGATGTTCGAAACCAACCGACGCTAATTTGCTTAGGGCATCTTCTTGTTTGTTCTCACTTCGCTTGATGTGCTTTACCTTGCATGTGGCGAAGGCCGCCATTAGCACTTTGGCATGCGCTAAGTATGACGCCATTTTATCGTCCTTTGCGTCATATGAGCCTTCAATCTGGTTTGCCACTAGCATTGAATCTACGTGCTCATCTAATTTTTGGGTTCCTAACTTTTTGGCGATTCTTCCCTGCCAGCAACGCTTCATACTCCGCCTCATTGTTTGTACTTTTGAAATCTAGGCGTATTGCGTCTGTGAAGTGTTGTTCGTCTAGATTCATTATTCTTAGCCCTACTGTAACACCCCGTAACCGCAGCGGAAACGTAAACGGGATGCAACAGACACATCTGATATCAACAGCATTGCTTATAAAGAAAACACCACTACATTAATTTACATCGTATTACATTGTTCCGAGTTTAGTTACCGTCTAGGCGATAGCACATAAGTTTTACCAATATTACATTAACATAATTAATACAAAATGATCACTAAGCTTCCACAAAAACACGCATCATCAAGCAGGTAGCACTTATTCCAGTTTGGGAGTACCTAGAAAGCATGGAAAGAAAACGGGTCAACTACGAATAGTTGGTGAGTTTCACTAATTTAAACAACAGTGACAAATCATTATAATAATCATATATTAGCGATGTAATTATGCTGAGCCCACAAGTGAAACCTCTGACTATCACACACAACCCCCGTGGCATATCCCCCGCCCACGGACCCGTGGCATATCCCCCACCCACGGAACTGCCCCAAACCGCTATGTCTAACATTACATAGCAAAATAAATAACAACAAAATAGACATGTGCAACTGGCTGGGAAACATCAGCAAATCCATGCCGGACCAGTTGGGTTTGTCAGACCAATAGTACTATCCACACTCTACCGGCTTTCAGTTAATCACTCGTGTTCCGGGGCCTTAGAATGTTAGCAACTCAGACAATTACCATCTTAGTACATTTCCGTACGATTCTCGTACAATAAAACATATATAAATCCACGCAAATCCATGCGTTCAGTATGTATTTAAACATTTCAATAAAAACATACTTTCCGCCCCGGGAAATTATTTAAAAACAATTCAGAAAAGGGGCTCGTGAAACTCACCTTAACGTAGCAAGCAGTACACAATACACAGCTACTAATCCGGATCTGTAATACGATCCCTAAATTCGTTACTTTATAATCACTATTAATATAACTGTAACCGTGTTAACCGGTACATCTGGGGACACTGTTAACCCAGTACTGTATCCGTTCTGGGGGCAATGTTAACCCAGAAACACTTCTCCGGACTCTGATTGTGATATCGTTTAGAGTTCACTAGTCAGATTTACTATTAGTCGTTTTTCCCGTTTTGCGTGCCTAGCACGGTTATCCATTTTTATGTTTCAAAAATGAGTTTGGTCACACACGACCCGAAAATAGTGGTTAATTGATAATTTAACTAAAGTTGTGAAATTAGGGCTCGGTTTAGATGCACCGATTGGCCGCGGGACCCGTTTCCGTTTTTAGCGTACCGGAAACTGTTAAAATTACTCAAATCATCCGAATTATTTTCGGATGATTTATTTTTACTTGATTAACTCAATTATAAGAAAATAGTTCATTTTTAGGGTTTTTATACACCAGTCAGCTCGCTTATGCGAACTTTACCGGTTTACGCGTTTTAAGCTTTAAAAGTTTGTTTTAGCACAAATAATTATCCGTTTAGTCTCGGATCTTGAAATTTTGCACAATCACTTTTTTGACAGTGGGGAATTTTATAAAAATATTTCCAGAATTAATTTTTATATTTAAAATTTATTTATCTATTTTTAAACACCATTTAAACGCTAAATATGTCGTAAATACCAAACGATCTTAGAAAAATCCCAAATTTTTCCTGGATGACCCTTGTCATCTCCATAGTCCCCTGTAAATTTCCAGAACCAAAATCCCTTTTTAAATGCCATTTTCACTAAAACCGAGCTAAAAACCCTAGAACTCGTTTAACCAAAAAGCCTACTTAGACTTCTCCAACTGACCTCAAATTTTGTGTGCGACTTATACATGTTATGAAAAGCTTATCTGAAATTTTCCAGAATTTTCATGATATTTAACTATTTTTCACCAATTTTGGCCAAAACTGAGCATTAAATTCACCAAATATTCATCCTTTGTCCAAAAATTACCAAAAATTCACAGAACTCATATTTTCATATATCTAACACCTCTGTAAAATTTCATGACCTAACTCTACGCGTATCACAATCTGTCCAAAATTCATAAACCATACAAAAACCGAACTACCTTGTGTTTCTAGCTTCAAATCGCAAGAATCTCGCTTTCTAGCCTTTGCTAGCAACTAGATACAACACCTACAAGCACAATAACACCACACCAAGCAAGTTACACCCACAATCAAGCCATTTCTTTCATGGTTTCGGTTATGATATAAAAACAAGGTTTTAACCGTAAAAATTCGTTTTTGGTTCGTTTAACTCCTTTCTTTGACCAAGATCCCTTGTATAACCCGTATACATCACTTGATTATGCAAGAATCGGTTCCATCTCGGGTTTTCACCCTTTTTCACTTGGAAACCTCATTTCCTTGCAAGAAAACTCAAGAAACGAACATAAACACATACATAACACGATCTTTACCTCGGTTTTTCTTGCTAGAATTCCCGGTTTTTGGATTATGAACTTGAGAGAAATGAAGATTGTTGAGTTGAGTTTGTGAAAAAAAGAAAATGAAATGAAATGGGGTGTAGGGAAGGCCGATCGGAAGTCAAGGAGGGTGGGGTGGGACCCACCTCTTCATTTTCAACCACATATTTGGATTCTCGAAATCCGGATAATGTTTTGGATAATCTGGTTCAGTTCGTTTTTCGGTTAAACGTTTAATTCGGCTTAAAACGAGGCTAAAACGGTCGTTTTTTCGGCTTAAAAATGAAATTTATATAAAACCGATTTAAAAACTTAAACCATGACATTTATTAACTTAAAACATCATAGTATTAATAATTGTGCATCTTTTTCGGCTTGATCGATCGTGTCTTGCTTGGTTTGGTATTAAAGGTTTCGTTTAACGTACCGACGTATCATTAAATCGAAATCCTTTTTCTGTGCTTTAATTCACTTATCCCGAAGCTTTAATACTTCGTAAACATCACTAAATATTATATATTTTGTCTATAATGCAATCCCCGATCGTTCGGGCTTCAATAACCGTTAATCGGTTAATCGTATTTCCAATACGATTAACAGTATAATCGAGTATAATTCGTACTATGAATCATACATACTCGTATAAACGCATCATAATTCACATATTCATTATTAAATAACACATAAATAGTATATACCGGTTAGGGTATACCTGATTTTGCCGGAATCGTTACACCTACGCATGCACCTTCATCATTAGATGCTCCATCTGTGAACAACTTCCAAACTTTATCTTTTTGTTGATCGACAGGAGGTTCAATCTCTTCCGGCATTCTTCTTCTTTTTCTTGAGGAACTTCCGCTATGAAGTCGGCTAAAACATGGCCCTTGATTGCTGGCCTGGGTTTATATTCTATGGCGTGTTCTCCCAACTCTATCACCCATTTTGCTAGCCGTCCAGACAGTTCCGGCTTACTCAATACATTTTGTAAGCGATAGTTAATGAGAACATGTATTGGTGGCCTTGAAAGTATCTTCTCAGGCGTCGCGCTGTCTGTACCAAAGATAGAACCGGCTTTTCCAAGGTGGAGTATCTTGTTTCCGTGTCTGCTAAGGTGCGGCTTACGTAGTAAATGGGCGTTTGAACACCATTTCTTTCCACCATTAGGACCGAACTGACCGTTCTTTATGAAGCTGCTAGGTACACTACTAACGGCTCTCCAGCTTTTGGGGCTGTTAGAGTTGGTAGTTCTGCTAGGCGCGACTTGATTCCCTTGAATGCCGTTTCTGCCTCTTCTGTCCATCGAAACTGGGATTTCTTGAGGCAGTTTCTCAAGGTTGAAACGAACTGGAAAGATTTTTCTGCATGACTTGACAAGAATCTATTCAACGCGACTAGTCGGTCGTTCAGTGTTTGCACTTGCTTGACAGATTTTGGTGATGGCATCTTCAGCACCGCCTCTAGTTTTTCTGGGTTGGCCTTGAAGCCGCCATTGGTCACAATCACCCCTAGGAATTTCCCTTCTTCCATTCCGAAGGAACACTTTCCTGGGTTGCGCTTCATGCTGATCGACCTCAATGTTTTGAAAGTCTCTTCAACGTCTTTCAGCATTGCTGTCTCCGTCTTGCTTTTTATGACCAAGTCGTCCATATAAACTTCTAAATTCCTCCCGATTTGAGACTTGAACTCTTTGTCCATCAACCGCTGGTATGTTGACTCGACGTTCTTGATGCCGAATGGCATCGTCTTATAACAATATGTTCCATTGTTTGTTCGGAACGCCGTTTTGTCTTGGTCTTTTACCGCCATGTGGATCTGATGGTACCCTTTGTATGCATCCAAAAAACATTTGAACTGAATGGGTACCAGCGCGTCCACCTTTAGGTCAATTTCTGGCAACAGGTAACAATCTTTTGGGCATGCTTTGTTGAGATCTTTGAAGTTGATACACATGCGCCATTGCCCGTTTGCTTTGGGTACCATCACTGGATTGGCTATCCATGTTTGGTATTGGATTTCGCGGATTATGCTCGCATCTACCAGTTGCTGGACTTGTTCATCACAAGCTTTTGCTTGATCTGGCCCTATTTTTCTTCATTTCTGTACTACCGGGATGAAGGCTGAATTGACTTTTAATTCATACTCCGCTTTGCTTCTTGGGACCCCTTTCATGTCTGCCGGGGTCCAAGCAAAGACATCTACACTCTTCATTAACAATCTTCTTAATGCCGCCCGCGCCTCTTCAGATATAGTTGGTCCAATGGTTATGCTTTGTTCTGGGATATCTATGTTGAGCACCCATTTTTCCACTTTTATTTCTTTGCTGGTCTTTGATACCTTCTGTGGCGGTGTTTTTCTTTCCGCCATGTTACATTCTTTGTTGGCATGGATCATTGCTATCCCCGTTGGAGTTGGTACTCCCAATATCCCATAAGCTGTTGAGGGATTAGCGTCCCCGATTGCTTCTCTTCCCAGGATTATATTATAATGTGGGTGGGGGGTTTCCATTACCAGGAAGTCTGCGTCTTCTTTTCGTGAATGAACCCCGTCACTTAGTTTGACCGGGAATGTCAACTGCCCTAGCGGGTTTCAACACTTTGATTGAAACCCGCGATCGGAGCATTGATTGGCGTCAATCGCTTCCTGTCTTTTTCTTCCAGCAAGTCGAAACACTAGCGGTACATGATGTCTGATGTTGCCCTCGCGTCAATGAAAAAACGCGGTGTCCGGTAGTGACCGAATATAGCTGTGATTACTGAAGGCGCTTTCTTGTTTGCCCTTCCCTTTACTTTTGGGAAGATGACTTGCTCCTCTTTCCAGGCTGCATGTTTTGTTTTCCCGCGCTTCTTGGATTGTACGTTGCCCGAAATCATGTTGGCGTGAAGGTCCTTGATTTTCTTTTCTGGCCTTCCACCATCCCTTGGAGGTGGGCGCCTGTATCTCCCTTTGATACTCTTGACAAGGTGGTCCAACTTTCCGTTTTAACATACTCCTCGATGGCATCCTTTAGGTTAGAACACTGATTTGTTGTGTGACCATGTTGTTTATGATAGTCACAATAACTTTTCATGTATGTGTTCGGCCGCTGCTTGATTGGTGCCGGTTTCTTTAGTTGGACTCCCTCCCTAAACATGATTTGGGCTGAGCTTTTTGTCAGTGCAGTCCATCTGGATGCATTCGTCTAACCTTTCTGTCTGGATTTGAAGGGCTCATACGCCGCAGAATCTTTTTGCTGATTTTCATTATTTAGTCTTGACCATACGGAGGATATTCTTTTGCCTTTGCGGGCTCTGTTGATTTCATTTCTGGCATCGTTCTTTGCCAGTTCTTTCTCCAGACTTTTCTCCATTCGCGCGTACCTCTTGGCCACGGTCATAACGTCATCCTACTGCTGCGGCATGCCATCTCTGCCCAAAAGGTTCCAAATGAGATCGTCACACTTTACGTTTTGGCGGAAGGCTACGCGTAGCAATTCTTCACTTACGCCGCCGATGTTCAAGCCTTTTTGGTTGAACCTGGCAATGAAATCTTCCAACGTTTCATTGTCTTTCCTGACCACATTCAGGATATCTGCTGGGTCACAGATGTGATGCCGTTGTTGGCTAAACTGTTGGGTGAACTTTTTCGCTAAGTCCTCCCAACTTGTAATCTGCCCATCTGGCAGCCTTTCGAACCACGCTCTAGCAGCTCCGACTAGTGTTAATGTAAAAAATGTGGCACCATAACGGCACGGTCCACCCTGACACTAGCCTAGCAGATGTGAAAGTCTGCAAATGATCGTCTGGATCTGAGATGCCATCATATTGGCCAACCGTTGGCGGTATTTTTGGATTTTCTGGTAACTCCGCCTCAACGATTTTCGCTACAAACTTTGATTTTCCCGCCGATGTTATTGGCCTGTATGGTTTGGAAAAATCTTCCTCTGCATCCGGATGATATTTCACCAGTTTCCTGGCGTTGTCTAGACCTTTCCAACTATCTTCTTAGTCTGGATTGTCTAGACGTGAGACAGCTTCAGGACGCGACCGATGTGACTTTTCTCCTACTTTGCTATTTTGCCGAGCAGGTGGTGATCTTGTGGTTGGCTCTTTTGTAAGAATCGGCGTTGAGTGTTCTTCGGCATGATCCGTATCTGGGAGGATGCGACGATGGTGCCGGTCATTCATAACGACGGTCAGGGTTAGTATCAAATTTTGTCCCTACTTTTATGTATATGTATACAGTAGTAACCCGACTTCCTTTTTTAGAGGTGGAGGATTCCATGCTCCTTCTGCAACCCGCGCCTGAGGGAGCTAGGTTGTTGAGGCGTAGGGAGTTGGGTCGTCGTGAGGAGCCAATCCATGTAAGGACTGCCAGTAAATTTGTGTTTCCTCTTCCTATGGGGCAATCACTTGCTCCGCGACCGCTGCCACCTCCCAGCTTTGTAAACCCTCACGAGGGGGGGGGGGGGTAAATTTCACTTGCTATTGTTGGATATTCTCTTTTTTTGCTTTTTTGCTAACGTTTCGACTTGTTTTTCAGGTAGACGGACTAACGTTGTGCGCTTTCCTAAGTGCAGTAGTAGGGGCGCACAACGCAGTGGTGGGGAGACGGTTGCGTCTCCGATAGATATCGCCACGAGAAACGCCATGGATGATGATGACGATGTCGTCCTCGTATCCACCGTTCTGTTTGGGGCTCCGGTATCTTCGTCCGCGACATTGCTTGGAACACTCGGTTCCGACGTTGGCGCGGCGTCTTCCCCAACCACCACCGCACAGGTTTCTATTGGCTTCTCTTCGCCTTGAGTCTCGCAACCTGTGATTGCTATGTCTGTCTTGGACACAATTCCGGTTTTCGCTACTCCAATTTTGGTGGCGACAGATCTTGTGTCTTCTGCAGCCACAGCTTCTAGAACTGTTGTAGATACGAATTTTGTATCTACCAGTCCACCTTCTTCTTCTTCCGCAGTGAGTGGGGCGTTCACTGTTCCACACCATTCGGGTTCTGCCCATGTGGTTAATGAAGAAGATGAAGAGGTACCCCGCCTCTTCAAGAAGCCTCGGATTGGCGGTTTCGTGAAGAAGAGCACTCTTGTTAGCTCGGCAGGTATAATATTTGTACTTAATTAAGAATTATTGTGACGCGATCCACCCTTTTAACTTTCCTTGTCCATGTTCCAGGGATTTTGGCGATTTCTTCATCGACTGCTGCTTCCACAGTTTCTACTGTTGCGTCTTCACTGGCGGCTGTTTTTGCCAGTTTGCCGATGATGACAAGTGTTGGCAGCTTGTCGGAGGCGATTCCTACTGTACAGATGCTGAGTTTGCCAATGATGACGGGTGTGGTTGGCCCGTCTGAGGCCAAAACCATTGTGACTATGGCACGCGTGCTGGCGGAATCTTCTATTCCAGCCGTTTCTCAGCCAGCGGCGTCCGCTGGGCCGATGAAGGCGATTATGGACGAATCGACCAAGGTTAGTCTTGAGTCGGTGGGTATTTCTTTTGCCGATTTCATGAAGTCCAGACAGTCCTCGCCAGATAAGGCGTATATCATTGATGGTAGGGTGAAGGGTGGACGTGTTAGCAAAGCCTTCACCGGTACCAATGACGTCCAAGATTTCCATATTTCCTTCTCGGTTGGCCTTTGGGTTTTGGCCAACCTCTTTTGGTGTAGTTTTGCCACTCATCTGAATCAAGAACGGAGTGATTTTCGAGTAAATGTTCTAGCTATATGCATGGATGGCGCCAATAAAGAAACACAAATCATCCCCTAAAGGTCTATCACGTTAGTCCGAGGGGTTTGGGTAAGTATTCCCCACGATGGGTTATAAAACCTTCTTGGCGAGATGAGTGTATCCTGCAAAACAGAACACCGTGAGCTCGTAACGAGGAATGGGGGGGGGAATTCTCTCGTAACCACCCTCCGGCATGAGAATCAGTACTTGATAGGACGAAATAGAATGTTTTGATAGTGATAGTATGAGATTGTATATCCTTTACTATTTGGAGATCCATTGGTATTTATAGCCGGAGGAGAGAGAGAGAGTGGTCAACTACCTTGTAAGGTTTTTCCATCAATAATATTCTCCACCTGTGCGGTCGTGGATGTTAGTGGAAATTTGTGAGCATCATGGCCTTTTGACAAGGACGTGTTGTACTATTTTGTACCGTCCTTTATGTGTTTATTCAAATGTAAATTGTATCTTTTTGTCCCATGCTTATGAGACTATGGCGCCACCATTCGCTAGGTGTCAGGAATGAATATTATATTGAGATATAACTTTGGCGCCATGGGCTACGCCTGGCGTATGACATTTCTTCCCGCTGCTTGTTCCGCCCAGCGTTCTGGTTAAGCTGGATTTGGGTGTTATTCTTGGTTAAATGGTGGGTTTAATACCCTACCTCTACAAGTCCCCCTAGTCCATAGTTTCCCATTCCTAGGGGGGGCAATGGACTTGTTATGGGCTTTTGGCTTTTATTATATCTTTCTGCCGTTTGTATTTCGCTCGTTTTTTTTTACCAATATTGCCTATTTGGGTGTCTGGTTAACGAAAACCATTCTTCCTGACAATTGGTTATTTAACGAGCATCAGTCGATAATCAATATATATTGAGTGGCCTTGTATTTGGCGGGTGATTTATCATAATCATCCCATGGCGGAGCCTATTTTTGGCGGGTGATTTATGATAATCATCCCTTAGTGGAGCCTATTTTTGGTGGGTGATTTATGATAATTGTCCCTTGGCGGAGCCTATTTATGGTGGGTTATTTATGATTATCATCCCATGACGGAGCCTATTTTTACCAATACTTGTCATCTTTTTCTCATATGCTGATGACGTGTTATTTGGCGTAGGGGGGTGAATTAAATGCAAGTCAGTGAAAAGATGGTTAGACGTGATAGTTTGACGATGGTTGCTCTGCAGTGCAGCTTTTTTGCCTGTGTCAGGCGAGTGGGCGAGAATCCCGGTGTTGCGCCCAGCTGTAGCACATTTCCACTGTCATTTTATTATCGTGGCGTTTGCTTATTGGACCGCGCGTTGTCTATCCTTTTTGTACCCCTCTCCTCTCCTTCATTAATTGCGATTGGTATAAAAGGAGGGGTTGATCCGTTTTGAAACCACGTCTCACCTTCGGCTGCATATTTTCCTACCCTTTCTTCCTTGAATACCTTCTCTCTTTTATGGCCGAATCCTCTCAATCTTCGAAGACTAAGAAGAATAATACCATGGAGTTCGTCGGTTGTCGCATGGCTGCCGAAGACTTCAATAACATAGTCAAGGTCTATAACCTTGGACCTGAGTATGAGCCTGAGTTGCCTGCCTTGAGCAAGACGGTTCGAGAGGCTCCTATCGGCAAGATTGTCGTGTATAGGGAGTACTTTTTCCTGGGCAACTTCCGATTGCCCCTCACTCGCTTTTTGCTGGATGTTTTGGATGTTTTTGGGCTGCACATAAGCCAGATTCATCCACTCGGGATGGCTCTTCTTCGCCATTTCAAGTATACTTGTCATTACCTTGGTATTACGCCTACGACTGACTAGTTTTCGGCCTTTTATTGGTGGCGTTTCTCCCACGGGTGGTATAATTTTTTTACCCGTCCCGGCGCCAAGGCCATTGCTTTGGATGCACCGCATAGTTTGCACGAGTGGAAGAGCATGTTCTTTTACGTTTCTGCGCGCGTGGTTCCACATTCCATTCATTTTACGGATGTGAAGGAGCTTGCTGAGCTGAAAGTGGCTCCTTATTCCGGTTCGGAATGGTTCACCACTTTGCAGGCCAGCCTTTCCCCACGCCGTCACTACTCGGAGTGCGCGCTGGTGCTGTACGGCATGAGTCGTATCTGGAAGGATGCGACGATGGTGCCGGTCATTCATAATGGCGGTCAGGGTTAGTTTCATATTTTGTCCCTACTTTTATGTATATGTATACAGTAGTAACCCGACTTCCTTTTTCAAAGGTGGAGGATCCCATGCTCCTTCTACAACCCGTGCCTGAGGGTGCTAGGTTGTTGAGGCGTAGGGAGTTGGGTCTTCGTGAGGAGCCAATCCTTGTGAGGACTGCCGGAAATTTGTGTTTCCTCTTCCTATGGGGCAATCACTTTCTCCACGACCGCTGCCACCTCCCAGCTTTGTTAACCCTCAGGGGGGTAAGTTTCATTTGCTATTGTTGGATATTCTCTCTGTTTGCTTTTTTGCTAACGTTTCGACTTGTTTTTCAGGTAGACGGCCTAACGTTGTGCGCTTTCCTAAGTGCAGTAGTAGGGGCGCACAACGCAGTGGTGGGGAGACGGTTGCGTCTCCGATAGATACCGCCATGAGAAACGCTATGGATGATGATGAAGATGTCGTCCTCATATCCACCGTTCCGTTTGGGGCTCCAGTATCTTCGTCCTCGACATTGCTTGGAGCACTCGGTTCCGACGTTGGCGCGGCGTCTTCCCCAACCACCTCCGCACAGGTTTCTGTTGGCTTCTCCTCGCCTTCAGTCTCACAGCCTGTGACTGCTGTGTCTGTCTTGGACACAAGTCCGGTTGTCGCTACTCCAATTTTGGTGGCGATAGATCTTGTTTCTTCTGCAGCCACAGCTTCTGGAACTGTTATGGATACGAATTTCATATCTACCAGTCCACCTTCTTCTTCTTCTGTAGTGAGTGGGGCGTTCACTGTTCCACACCATTCGGGTTCCGCCCATGTGGTTAATGAAGAAGATGAAGAGGTACCCCGCCTCTTCAAGAAGCCTCGGTTTGGCGGTTTCGTGAAGATGAGCAGTCTTGTTAAGTCGGCAGGTATAATATTTGTACTTAATTAAGAATTCATTTGGCGCGATCCACCCTTTTAACTTTCCTTGTCCATGTTCCAGGGATCTTGGCGAATTCTTCATCGACTGCTGCTTCCACAGTTTCTACTATTGCGTCTTCACTGGCGGCTGTTTTTGCCAGTTTTCTGATGTTGACAAGTGTTGGCAGCTTGTCGGAGGCGATTCCTACTGTACAGATGCTGAGTTTGCCAATGATTACGGGTGTGGTTGGCCCGTCTGAGGCCGAAACCATTGTCACTACGGCGCGTGTGCTGGAAGAATCTTCTATTCCAGCCGTTTCTCAGCCAGCGGTGTCCGTTGGGCCGATGAAGGCGATTATGGACGAATCGACCAAGGTTAGTCATGAGTCGGCGGGTATTTCTTTTGCCGATTTCATGAAGTCCAGACAGTCCTCTCCAGACAAGGCGTATATCCTTGATGGTAGGGTGAAGGGTGGACGTGTTAGCAAAGCCTTCACCGGTACCAATGACATCTAAGATTTCCATATTTCCTTCTTGGTAGGCCTTTGGGTTTTGGCCAACCTCTTTTAGTGTAGTTTTGCCACTCATCTGAATCAAGAACGGAGTGATTTTCGAGTAACTGTTCTAGCTATATGCACGGATGGCGCCAATGAAAAAACACAAATCAACCCCTAAAGGTCTAACACGTTAGTCCGAGGGGTTTGGGTAAGTATTCCCCACAATGGGTTATAAAACCTTCTTGGCGAGACGAGTGTATCCTGCAAAATAGAACACCGTGAGCTCGTTACGAGGAATGGGGGGGGGGGATTCTCTCGTAACCACCCTTCGGCGTGAGAATCAGTAATTGATAGTACGAAATAGAATGTATTGATAGTGATAGTATGAGATTGTATATCCTTTACCATTTGGAGATCCATTGGTATATATAGCCGGAGGAGAGAGAGAGTGGTCAACTACCTTGTCAGGTTTTTCCACCAATAATATTCTCCACCCGTGCGGTCGTGGAGGTTGGTGGAAGTTGGTGAGCATCATGGCCTTTTGACAAGGACGTGTTGTACTATTTTGTACCGTCCTTTATGTGTTGTCCAATCCCCATTGGTTGGGTGTTTATTACAATGTAAATTGTATCTTTTTGTCCCATGCTTATGAGACTCTGGCGCCACCATTCCCTAGGTGTCAGGGAATGAATATTATATTGGGATATAACTTTGGCGCCATGGGCTACGCCTAGCGTATGGCATTTCTGCCGGCCGCTTGTTCCGCCCAGCGTTCTGGTTAAGCTGGATTTGGGTGTTATACTTGGTTAAATGGTGGGTTTAATACCCTACCTCTACATCATGCATTACGAGATCCTAATGTTTACAGAAGGATAGCAAGGTTGGCAGTCACTAGCAATTTTAATTCGGAGGTTGAATTTTATATACAATCGTGGCTGATTAATCATAATTTGGAGATTATGGCGGTTCCAGAATCACCTAGGGTGACTTCTGAAGAGGAAGAGAATGAGGATGAAGATGAGTCAGATTCTGATGATGATATTGATGGTGGAGATTGGGATAATAAAGACAATGATGATGGAGTAAATAATGATGATGTTGTGCATTATGTTGTGGAGGAGATTGTGGAAAATGTGCCTGAGGCTCAGGGGGAGAATTTAAACCAACCCATTCCTAAACCACCTATCTCACCCCAAACCCAGCCCTTGAACCAAGACCTATCACCACCCCAACACCAAGACCATGAACCATACATCCCATCCCCACCTACTTCATCACATAAACAATTTCAAACCCAAACCCAAAGATTAACCCAACCTTAAACCCAAACTTAAGATCAGCCTACACATGAACCATACATTCCTCAATATGTACCAGCCCATCTAATTAACCAGCCCAACACACCATACCAATCTCCAGCCCAATCACAAAATTCTTAACAACCCAATATCCCAACCTTTGAAATCATTCACACATATACACCTTTAATCCAAACCATAAACCCATTACCCTCAACAAGTACAAATATTCTAGAAAGCCATGAACCCATCCAACCTCAAACAAATATTCCTGACCCATTTCCAGTTTCACCTACCAGCTCCCCTTCCCCTGATGCCCATTTTAACCTGTTTGACAGGCACATGGATGTTGTGATTGAAAACATTGACCTATAAAAGGAAAATGAGGAGCTAAGGAAAAGAAATGTTGATATTGAATCACAATTGGCACAAGCCCTAAAACATATTAAAACCCTGGTCACTGAGGTTGAGAAGACCTCAGCTACACTAAAACAGGGGGAGAATCCACATGTGGTCAATATGGATGATATTGATTCCTTGAAAAATTTGTGTGATACATATGGCAGTAGTGAGGATTATAAGGAGGAGGTGAATGGGGAGGAAGGTTATGAAGCAGATAAGTCTGATGGTGTTGAGAAAGACTATAATACTGATGACAATGATTATACTAAAAAGATCGTGCATGAGAAGGTGGTGGATGAGAAAACTGTTGATGAGGAGATGGTTGATGATGAGAATGTTGATAAAATTGTGAACAGGGAGAGTGTGAATGATGTAGATGACTTGAATAACCTATATGGGGAGTTTGATAATGTTGAAACCTTGTTGGAAAAGGAGAAAGAAGCTGTAGTTGAAAAGTCTGTGGATAAAGAAATGGAGGACTTATTTGATCAAATTGATAATTTTCCCGATGAACCAACTGTGGTGAGGGAAATTGGTCCATCCTAGCCTTTGACTGCGGATGAGGAGAAAAGGAGGGTGAAAGGAAACTCTATTGCTGAAACCGAAGAACAGCTACAACCACTGGAACCTAATAAAGTAAAATCAAGTGGTGAAGTGCTAATGACTGATGAATCTGCCGAACAAGCTATTAAAAGGCATGATGAAATTGTGGGATAATGGATTCATAGAGAAATGATCTCTAGGTTCTTTATTGATAAAGAAATTGAAGATCAGAGAATTCTGATGGAAGAGGCTGAATTAAGAAAGAATCTAGATGAAATTCAGGGGGAGTTAGACCAAGAGGTGATTGAGGGGCTACTAAGACTTCAACAAACTGAAGAAGCTGACAAGTCTTTAGCTATAATCCTGTATAAATTCAAGAAAACCCCATAAATTCATGAAATAAAATCACCTGAGCAAGCCACTGCTGATATGCCTAAAACTGAAAATGATGATAGGCAAGTGGTTCATGATGAGTATAATGATAAAACAGTTGCTCAAATCTTGGCTGAAAAATGGGACCAACAGATCATTGATGACATAAGGGAAAATCAAGAAAGTTGGGAACCATATTATTTGAATAAATATGCAAAGAAATATGTCAGAAAGAGGAAAAGAAAAAACAAAGATGAGACCTCTGATAAATCTGCACCAAAGAAACAGAAAAGTTCAATCAATGTCATACCTATCCAAGTAGTGAAACCTGCTGATGTTGAAGATGAGCCTGAAATGAATGAACCAAAAATTGATGCAATTGTTGATCTATCTGAAGCTGATGATGATGATATAGCTGATTCCCCACATGTGGATATGACTGATGAACACAGGGAAAATATTCAAAATATGATAGATGAAGCTAAGAAGCAAAATCCAATGATTGTAAGCCTAATGAATCATGGTTACAAGTTTGAGACCCTGGCTCCTATGACTGATGAGGAGTTGCAGGTGTTACTGAATGAAGAAGTGGAGAAAATAAAATAAAAAAAGAGAAAAGAAAAATTGGGACACTCAAAAGTTCCTTGCTTACTTGAGACTTCATGACCTTTCAGAGAAAAAGTTAAGCCATATGAACTTTGAGGAGCTGGAGAGTGCCAATAACTCAACCAAAGAAAGAGTAAAGAAGGAAGAATGAGAAAGGATGAAGAAAAAGGCAGTTGATCAACAAGATAAGATTGAAAAACTCTACAATACGTATAGTGGCAAACGCAAATACTTAATTGATCATGGAGTAGCAATAGAACATGTTGAGATAATGAACAAGAAAATGGTTGAAGATAATTTCAGACTAATCACTGAGAAACTTAAGTCTGAAGCAAGTGCCAGAAAAAGAAAAACAAGGCTGACTACACCAGCTGAGAAAGAAAAGAAAGCCTGGAAGGACGAACAAGTAAAACTTTTTGATAGGCTAATGGAAGCAAGGGGTGAAGGGGAGAAAATAAAAAATCTGAGCATCAAAGAAAACTATCTTTATATGAGTATGAGAAGGCAGAATACAATAAAGAGAAAGCAAAATAAAAAATCTCTCAGACTCCTCACCCAGTGTTTGAGCCTAATCCAGTCTTCTATTTATAGCCAATCATGTGAGATTTTAAGAATATTGGTTGATGTCTCTACAGTCGATTCAAACGATCATGGACTACCATTAGTTTTCGCCTTAGTTTTGTTAAAATGTTAATGTTATTTGATGTTATTATCTAGCCTTTTTGCTTCAATTGTAAGTGTCACTTTCACTTCCCACTTATCATAGTAGCTAAACCAATGTATTTAGCTTAATGGGTTAAGAACACTTTGGTTTATTCAACAAAAGCTTCTAACCATTTCCTTTTTGTGTTTGACTTAACTCTTTTAATGATGGTTATGTCACCAAGGTGAGTTTGAAGGAAAGTCATTCCCGAAGCAGAATGATCCCTTCAACTATTATTTGAAAGTGAAATTATAACTATTTAAACAATGTTTTTTTAATTATATGATTATAGACTTTTCTTATGTTTTTAAAACTCCACAACTTAATGGTGATAGTTTTAAAAACATAAGAAAAGTCTATAAACATATATTTAAAAAACATTGTTTAAATAGTTATAATTTTACTTTCAAATAATAGTTGAAGGGATCATTCTGCTTCGGGAATGACTTTCCTTCAAACTCACCTTGGTGACATAACCATCATTATAAGAGTTAATTCAAACATAAAAAGGAAATGGTTAGAAGCTTTTGTTGAATAAACCAAAGTGTTCTTAACCCATTAAGCTAAATACATTGGATTAGCTACTATGATAAGTGGAAAGTGAAAGTGACACTTACAATTGAAGCAAAAAGGCTAGATAATAACATTAAATAACATTAACATTCACAAAACTAAGGTGAAAACTAATGGTAGTCCATGATCGTTTGAATCGACCGTCGAGACAATGATGTTCTAAAAACAGTAAACTAAATATTAACTAAATTAAACAAGTAATAAAAACTAGACCTAAGACTCAACTAAACAAAACACCGGCAAGTGAACCGGTCAATTGTACTAAGCTAAGTAAGTCCGGAATATCGAACCCACAGGACTCTATAAATTACGTTAATTAACTAATTAGACTCGACTTACGACACGACTATTTATTATTAATGTTTTAAGGGGGATTTTAAAACTAATATTAAACTAAGAAAACAAATAAGCAAGTAAACGAGAAACAAACAACCAAACACAAGATCGGAACCAAATAGAGAAGGAATCTACCTAGGTAAGAATCCCATGCATCAACAATCATCAAGCAATGGACAAATAACATGATTATGGAAACTGATTTCTAAACGTATTCATCTAATAAACCCTAAAGGACCCTTGACTGAATCAAACGGCATCCCAAAGATAATTATTAGATTATTAAGCAATCAGTTATATTGATTTCCGCAAAGTCTTCAATTAGGGTTAATTAATAGTATCTAAAGCAAGAAATCTTATGAAACACTAAACTCTAGATAACTTGATAATCTAAACATGACATCATGAACATGGATCGACACAATAAGCAAGAATATTGTCACTAACTATCCTAGCATGCAATTGACCAAGACACATGAACAATTCCTCACCTTACAGCTATTGGAATTTAGCAAAACATTTAAAATCCTAATTAACAATTAATAAGCTTCTATGATCTAATAGGCCTATTCAACCATAATAATCAAAACACCAAGTAAAGATTAAACATGAACCCTAATATCTAAAGAACACAATCAATAGAAAACAAGATCCATGTGAAGCCATAATTAATAATCAATCAAGATAATAAATACTTATACGCATCATGAAAGAAAAATCAAGTGTTTACTATTAAATAACGAAATCCATAATCGAAACATACGTCCAAAACAAGAATCAGGTCAACACATGTTCATCAAACCTAGGTAGACATGAAGTCTAGCCTAGCATAGTCATAATTAAAGACAAATAACTAGAATAAAGAACAAAGATAGACATCATAAAGATTTATGAACAAAGGCAATGAAAAATAATGAAAGAACTCGTCTCAATCGACCCTCGAACACGTGTATAAAAGCTTGATGATCTTCCTTGATTACTAGCCTCTAAAACACCTTGAAAACTTGGTTATCCTCTCCAAAATCGACTGCAATAAGTCTTCTGTTCGGCTAGAGTATAAAGGTGTATATATAGAACGCATAATGGGCTTGAACTTGCAAAAACGAGTGACCAGAGAGGCCTAGGCGCCCCGCGACGCATACTGCCTCTGGCTTCACGTGCGGAGGCGCCCTTCTGATGGGAATTTTTAGAATTTTTTTTTATTATTTTATCTTGCAAAATCTTTATTAATCTTCTTCCTTGAACTCCAAGTAACGCTTAGAACCTTCTAGCCCTTCTTTTCCTTGACTTTCAAACCACCATCTATATGTAAATAAATCAAAACTCGTAAGTGAAGTAATCATGTAACCAATGATGAGCAAAACGAGCATAAACTTCGCATGAAAAGATAGAAAGAATTAAGTTTAACATGCAAGACACCAAACGATATAAAACACAATAAACATATAATACTTGACTCAAGAACTTAAATTAATAAAAGACAAACGAAACATGAACTAAACCAAACTCAAAACATTAAATAAACAAAAATTTACACGGGATTCGAGATGTATAAATAGATGTATATCAAATACCCCCACACTTACTCTTTTTTCGTCCCTGAAATAGTCTAATGCAGTTGGATCAGAATCGGAAAATTACAGTCTAACAAACATATAGGTTAATTTTTTGAAGCTTAGAAAACGCAAAAACCGCGATCACCGATATTGTTGTCCACTTAAACCCATGCCTTCATCTTTACAGGGACAAATAAGATCCGACAATTTTTACTCAGTGGTTTACACAATTAAGACCTGCTTATTTTCAGCTTTTATCGGACTAGACCACCCCAACTTGACTTAAACCTCAAAATTAGCAGATTTAAAACTTTTGTTGCTCTATTTTTATCATGAATAGTTAAGACGATCAAGGGTATTGTTTATCCACCTAAGTTTAAGCATCAAAGTCTACCAAGCAGCCATTAGATATGATTAAGGTTCAATTAGTTCATAGCTAGTGATCCCCACAACATGACATACCCCCGTTATCAAGCAATACACCGAACCATTACCATAGGTGAGTATGAAAAATTTCTTCTGTAGGGTTTACATGTGGCGTGTCCCTTGTGGTCCGTTTCTTAATGGTAATGAGACGCGAGCAAGGGGACCCCATATGGCTAACAGCGTGGATGATCAAGTCTGTAATGTATTTGTACTTTTGTACTTTTTGTGATCATGTTTAAAGACTTATGTGGCAGAAATCTGCGGGTTTGCTCTTTTTTAGCTTTTATTTTAAATATTCGCAACCCCATTTGGAATTGTGAATACCCATATGAATAGTCAGCATATAGACCCGTAGTCTCCGGACCCGGGCATCCCATCAATACAAGATTTAAGGTTATAAAACCATACGCCAATGATGTGTAAAACATTAAAACTAAGCATTTAAGATTTATATCACAGGCTACACGGCATACTCTAACGTTAAACCTACCCAAGCATCATATGATAACGTATTCAAATTTTTAAACTTTTCAAACTTTGTAATATTTTCACTTTTTCCATACCAAGAATTGAGGCTTGAGTATGGATGGCCTTTCATTACTTATTTTCCACGGACAAAACGCTTTACCCACAAGAGATTTCCGACTCATTTTATCAAGTTTGCCCTTTCATTTTCAAGGCTGAGCCTACCGACACATCCCAAATTAAGTGCGCTTTCTTTTATTTACCTCATATTATTAGTAGTTGAAAAACCAATTTCCGATAAATATCATCATCTCCCACTTTAACACAAAAAACTAGATTCAAGGGACATTTTTAAACATTTTTCAATTTTTTTCAATTTTTTATTTTTTTCAATTTTTTTATTTTTTTAATTTTCAAACAAAAACTCGATTTAAACTACGACTCAAATATCCTATCCCCACACTTAAATTTTGCATTGTCCTCAATGCAAGGATAAGGACGACTTAAAGTAAAAATAAAATTAAAATAAAGTCGGACTACAGAAAACTAAAAACCTAAAAATAAAAAATCAAAGCAAAATAAAAAGTTAACAAGCTAGATAACGAAAAAGACTTAGCTGGTAATATGCGAATGATACATGATGCCAAAGTCTTCTTCCATGAATGCCCTCCAACTACGAACGTGCTCAACAATTGGTCACTCCTTCTCTCACGAACGTAAGCGGTAAAACAAAACATACATATCTAAAAACGTATCTTATCAAACATGATAGATATTATACAATAAAAGTGTTTCAACCGACAAATATATAAAACATGAATAAACAGCAGCAAATAATAATAAAACATAAAGTATACGGCTCGGCTGCTCCTCCATCCCCACACTTATCTTTTTCATTAAATTCTTCCTTGGGGAACGTCTCTTTAGCTCATTCAATCTTCAAACTCGCAAAACTCAAAAACACAAAACAAAGTCGAACTACAAAAAACAACGTTAGTGACTCAAAGAAAAAGAAAATAGAATAAAATTAAAATAAAATATACAAACTCTACACTTGAGTTTTCACTTAAGAACCCATGTTATGCGAATCACGTGGCGGACCGAGTGGAGCTTCCTCCACCTGGGTAGAACTCCAATGCCCTCAAAGATTTCGAATCACGATCCGACCATTCGTCAACCTTACTTTTCTTCTTTCTAACTCCATGAACCTTCTCAAACTTTCGCTTACCACCACCTTTTTCTCTAACACACTTTACCATTACCCGAGAACTCGAAACCTTTCGCTTCTTCCCCACACTTAAACTCACCGAACGGTACTCGTCAAGACTTGGATCCATGTCCGAGATAAATGATTATATCGAGTAAACTGGGTGACATGGATTAATGAGACCGTCTTGACCACTCGGATGTCTCATGGACTTGGCCAAATAAGTGGCACTATCATCACCGGCTCTAAGAGTTATCTTGCCTTCAAACACATCGATGATTTCCCTATCGGTACGTAAGAATGGACGACCCAAAATAATAGGAACTCTCTCATCTGTCTCCATATCTAAAACAACAAAATCTGCGAGAAAAACCAAATTATCTACTTTAACGAGCAAATTTTTCACGACACCCCTCGGATACTTAACGGAACGATCGGCTAAAGACAACGTCATACGAGTAGGGGTGAGCTCTCCTAGGCCCAACTTTTCATACAAGGAATATGGCATGAGGTTTATGCTAGCTCCAAGATCGGCCAATGCTTGACACGTCGTCTCACTTCCGAAAAGACATGGAATGGTAAAAACGCCGGGGTCGGGTAACTTCTCCGGTACTTTATTAAGGACTACTACAGAACACTCTCCATTTAGCGGTACAGTCGACCGCTCCTCCAACTTATCATTTCTTTTAAGAAGGTCTTTCAAAAATTTGGCATATTTAGGCATATGCTGGAGGACTTAAACGAACGGGAGGTGGACATTTAATTGGCTAAATATATTGAGAAAATGCCCGTAATCTTTCGTATACTGTTGATGTTTTAGACGGGCGGGATACGAGACATAGGCAGGGTTAATGATGTGTGGTGGTGGCCGGGCTCCAACCGACTTCTTTTCAACTAGTGGCTCAATAATTGGTGTTGAAACTTGTGACTTACCCGGAGCCTCTACCTCTATCTCTTCATCTACCAATTCATCGCCCCCATCTTTCCCAATTTCTTTACTAACTACCTCCGGACCAAAAACCCTACCACTATGAGTGGAGATGGCTTTCAATTGAGCAGCCGGATTAGTTTGAGGAATACCAGAAAACTGACATGGTGGCCTTTCTTCTAAACGACGAGCAATATCACCAACAGTTTTTTGAATATCAAGAATAGTAGATTGTTGATTCCTAAAGAGTAGGTCGTGCTCGGAAAACTTCTTTTGTGTAACTTGGTCTCTCTCCAGGATTTTCTTCATCATCTCTTCCAAACTTCCAATTTCGTTGTTCGAATCCTGCACATTATTTTAAACATTAGTATTATTGGTGTTATTATTATTAAAATACTGACCTTGTGCTGGAGCATAAGAATTTTGAAATCCGGGTGGTGCGCCTGACGGACGCCAGTTGGAATTATTCTGATTCGGGTTCTTGTAGGTGTTCCAACTCTGATTATTGTTGCTGTAATTATTGGGAAACCTATTCTGACCAGCAACAAAATCGACCTGTTGATTCATTACCGGGCACTCCAATGTACCATGTCCACCTCTACAAAACTCACAGCTGTCTACCTTAGCCTTCAAATCCTTAACCTCTCTAGTTAGTGATTCCAAAGCAGCAGTCACACTAGTATCCAGATTAACCTGGTGTAGACCTCGAGCGGATGAGAATGTACTGCTAACGGGAATGGAATTCCCGCGATGTGGCACTTTGGCAAGGTCCGATTGAATGAAGCTCTCAAACATCTTGTAACATTCGGCGACATTCTTCCTAGCCAGTAGACTTCCTCCCGTGGCCGTGTCGAACCGAACTTGGGTTTCGTAGTTCAACCCATTGTAAAATTTCTCCACGAGAGCCCATGGTGTGAGACCATTCTGTGAGCATCGAGACAGCAAGCTCTGAAAACGCTCCCAAGCATGACAATATTGCTCCCCCGGCTCCATGTGAAACGAGTGAATCTGATCGCGAAGAATAGCCGCTTTAGCCAGTGGGATGTATCTCTTGATAAATGCCGAACGTAGTGCTTCCCACGTAGTGAACGTGCCGGGTAGCTGCGTGTCAAGCCAAGTAGCTGCTTTACCTGCAAGAGAAAACGGAAATAAATGTAAGAAAATAGCATATTCGGTAGCACCTTGTAAAATAAAGTTTTAAGAACGCGGTAAAGTCGGTTAATGTGAGCCGGTGCGTCCTCGTCATCACGCCCATTGAACTGATTGGTTTGAACGATGTTGTTCATGATGTATGACGGAATTTGCCATGAGTTGGGATTTTCGATCGCGGGAACGACAATGCATGATTGGTTTAAGGTTAAGCCATCGAAGGCTTGAGCAGCAATTGTCCTATTGTCGGACATTTGAACTTGTGGTTGGACTCTAGGACTTTCGGGTGGTGAACTGTGTGGTGACGAATTGGTGACGAACTAGCCTCGGACTTCAACGGAGAAAATCCAAGATTATCCAGCGGTGGTCCTTGCGAACGAAGATGTGGGATAAACCTGAAAAACACAAAAGACCAAGTGAGTAGACTCGAATACTTAAAAATAAACTAAAATAAACTAAAACTTAAATTAGACTCCTATGACTCAAACAAAAATAAAACAAATAGCACAGATGTAGCAGATAATTCCAATCAAAACTAATAACGCGATCGCCAAGAGTCCCCGGCAACGGCGCCAAAAACTTGATGTTCTAAAAACAGTAAATTAAATATTAACTAAATTAAACAAGTAATAAAAACTAGACCTAAGACTCAACTAAACAAAACACCGGCAAGTGAACCGGTCAATTGTACTAAGCTAAGTAAGTCCGGAATATCGAACCCACAGGACTCTATAAATTACGTTAATTAACTAATTAGACTCGACTTACAACACGACTATTTATTATTAATGTTTTAAGGGGGATTTTAAAACTAATATTAAACTAAGAAAACAAATAAGCAAGTAAAAGAAAAACAAACAACCAAACACAAGATCGGAACCAAATAAAGAAGGAATCTACCTAGGTAAGAATTCCATGTATCAACAATCATCAAGCAATGGACAAATAACATGATTATGGAAACTGATTTCTAAACGTATTCATCTAATAAACCCTAAAGGACCCTTGACTGAATCAAACGACATCCCAAAGATAATTATTAGATTATTAAGCAATCAGTTATAATGATTTCCGCAAAGTAATCAATTAGGGTTAATTAATAGTATCTAAAGAAAGAAATCTTATGAAACACTAAACCCTAGATAACTTGATAAGCTAAACATGACATCATGAACATGGATCAACTCAATAAGCAAGAATATTGTCACTAACTATCCTAGCATGCAATTGACCAAGACACATGAACAATTCCTCACTTTACAGCTATTGGAATTTAGCAAAACATTTAAAATCCTAATTAACAATTAATAAGCTTCTATGATCTAATAGGCCTATTCAACCATAATAATCAAAACACCAAGTAAAGATTAAACATGAACCCTAATATCTAAAGAACACAATCATAAGAAAACAAGATCCATGTGAAGCCATAATTAATAATCAATCAAGATAATAAATACTTATACGCATCATGAAAGAAAAATCAAGTGTTTACTATTAAATAACGAAATCCATAATCAAAACATACGTCCAAAACAAGAATCAGGTCAACACATGTTCATCAAACCTAGGTAGACATGAAGTCTAGCCTAGCATAGTCATAATTAAAGACAAATAACTAGAATAAAGAACAAAGATAGACATCACAAAGATTTATGAACAAAGGCAATGAAAAATAATGAAAGAACCCGTCTCAATCGACCCTCGAACACGTGTATAAAAGCTTGATGATCTTCCTTGATTACTAGCCTCTAAAACACCTTGAAAACTTGGTTATCCTCTCCAAAATCGACTGCAATAAGTCTTCTGTTCGGCTAGAGTATAAAGGTGTATATATAGAACGCATAATGGGCTTGGACTTGCAAAAACGAGTGACCAGAGAGGCCTAGGCGCCTCGCGACGCATACTGCCTCTGGCTTCACGTGCGGAGGCGCCCTTCTGATGGGAATTTTTAGAATTTTTTTTTATTATTTTATCTTGCAAAATCTTTATTAATCTTCTTCCTTGAACTCCAAGTAACGCTTAGAACCTTCTAGCCCTTCTTTTCCTTGACTTTCAAACCACCATCTATATGTAAATAAATCAAAACTCGTAAGTGAAGTAATCATGTAACCAATGATGAGCAAAACGAGCATAAACTTCGCATGAAAAGATAGAAAGAATTAAGTTTAACATGCAAGACACCAAACGATATAAAACACAATAAACATATAATACTTGACTCAAGAACTTAAATTAATAAAAGACAAACGAAACATGAACTAAACCGAACTCAAAACATTAAATAAACAAAAATTTACACGGGATTCGAGATGTATAAATAGATGTATATCAAATATCCCCACACTTACTCTTTTTTCGTCCCTGAAATAGTCTAATGCAGTTAGATCAGAATCGGAAAATTACAGTCTAACAAACATATAGGTTAATTTTTTGAAGCTTAGAAAAACGCAAAAACCGCGATCACTGATATTGTTGTCCACTTAAACCCTTGCCTTAATCTTTACCGGAACAAATAAGATCCGACAATTTTTACTCAGTGGTTTACACAATTAAGACCTGCTTATTTTCAGCTTTTACCGGACCAGACCACCCCAACTTGACTTAAACCTCAAAATTAGCAGATTTAAAACTTTTGTTGCTCTATTTTTATCATGAAAAGTTAAGACGATCAAGGGTATTGTTTATCCACCTAAGTTTAAGCATCAAAGTCTACCAAGCAGCCATTAGATATGATTAAGGTTCAATTAATTCATAGCAAAGTCAAGGAAAGTGCGGATATCGAACTCGGAAGACATGTTTGAACGGCTCAGATTATAAACCTTAATGCAAGTCCTACTTTAATACTAAATTGATTTTATATTAATTATTTTAAACTAATTAACCTAACTAACTTAACTTAAGTTAACGAAACTAACTGAAAGAATTAACGGGATTTAATGACAATGGGAAAGTGAATCACCTAGGTAGGATGATCTAACAACGGTAGGATGGCTCGGGTGCTAATTGTCACACCCCGACCAAAGGCGGCGGAACATGCCACGGTGTAACGGATTGCCCTTGAACAACAAGACACTATTAAAGTGACAATATTTAATCAACTCATTAATTTCATTCAATCACCAAAGTAACACATCTCGTTCATACAAATAAACATCAAATGCAAGAGATAAATATTGTTCATTCTTCTAATAAGCTAGGGGTATCAAATAGAATAGTGTCCTCAAATCTTCAAATCAACCAAGTAATAAACCTGTAACATTGCATAAAATAGAATTTGTCAACACAAAGATTGGTGAGCAATTTCAAAGTTTGAACAATAAGTATATTTCCACAACTTGTATAAAAAAAATAAATAATAGCAACAATTTAGATAATGAAATCGTTAATAAGAATACATTAATGACACCATTCTATAAGTGAATGCCAAATACACTCGGGGTTTTTTATGAAATCGTTAATAATAATACATTAACGACACCTTTCTATAAGGGGATGCCAAATAGACTCAGGTTTTTAATGAAATCGTTAATAATAATACATTAACGACAACTTTGTATAAGGGTATGCCAAATATACTCGGATTTATGAATCAACCAACCAAAAGCGGTAAACACATTAGTAATTAAGCATGTATGCATATAACACCAAATAGAGCATTTATTTAAGTAAGGTATACAATAAAGTTTATGGTTTAAGACTCAAGTATAAAACATTTAGTTTGAATAGGTATGCAATATCACCCCCAAAACGAAAGATGGAAAAACGGGGGATGAAAAGTACTCACTTCCAAGTAATAAACTTGATTCGTAAAATGACGAGTAACCGGAAAGATTATGTTTAACGAGCAAAGCCTAGATGAAAGGAAGTCTTGTATTAGCAAGGTTGTCTAGAAAGTCTTTAAATAAAGTAAATGATAGGAAATACAATCAATTTAAAGTTTAAGGTATAAAAATAAACTTAGTATTTTCGTATCCTATCTTCCTTATTAGGCTTTAACGTTCGCGTGTGACTTTCCCGCATTCTCATTATCTTAATCATCTTTTGTTCGTCTATTGAGGTGAGTACCACATTCCCCTATTTTACCGCTTTCAATGTTTTGGGGACATATGCGTAAATATACTTTTCATATATACTTATACACAAAACTGCAACTTTGTCTTATGTGTTAACAACTTATACCTTACTTGTTTATGTGCTTATTTTCTTTGTATGCTTTCGCATTCGGAGAGGTCCAACATAATCTCAGTCTAGTATGATCATACGCTAGTCGTTATAGCCTTTGTGCTTTTCGACATCTCAATTATACTTGCTCATTTGGTTAATTTGTTATTCTCATATGACTTGTTGCAGCTACGTATTTTGTCATATATACTATATGTACAATTAAACTGGTGTGTTGCTCACTCAACATGTATTGTTGACAAAACTTTATTTTTTACGCATATGCAGGTTGGTGAAGACGTAGTGAAGAATTTAGCTAGAAAAATATTTTAATCAAGAAATATAAAATTTGTATTGTTGTAGGAATTATGTACTTGTTTGTATTTGATTTATTTGATAATTGAATTCAATTAATAGATATTGTCATTTAAATATTGTGCATGATAGTAACCTTGAGAGCTGTGACAATCAGTTCGCGCCCCGACATTTCCGCCGTAGGTTGGGGTGTGACATAAGGTTTATAACTATAGTCCTTTAAAAATATAAGTTTGCTCGAAACCGGGTTAAAATATCTAGCCCTTAATTTTACTCAACCTATGTTAAGTAATAAGGTGGGTAAAAATGCAAGAATGCAAGTCCCTTTATAATATAGATACTAAAATGGGTTTTAACGAGTGTTCGGGTTGTTGGTTCGGGTCTTGGTGATTGGTCAAACCCAAAGTCAACTTTCCAAAATAATGAAATTTAAGAAGACTTAACCAAGTATGTAGTTCTATTGTTTTAGAACTAACAACGTACGTTAAGCGAGTGTTCGGTTCGTCGGTCCAAACTTTGCTATAAGATCAAGTTGGATTCAACATTCTAAGTACTTTAACAAAATAATTAAAATCAGTTTATAATATATTTTTAAAGAAATATAGAAGTCTTGATAGCTAGAAACACACTTTTGTCTTAAGCGAGTGAAATCGGTTTAGTTCGGTTTTTATCTTGGAATAAGGTCAAGAATGGTTAAAACATGCCCAAACATCAAAGAACTTATATAATAATTTATAAATGATGATACTTAAGTTTTACAACCAAAAGTCAACAATAAAGTCTTTAAACGAAAGTTTGGTTTTCGGTTCGGATCTTTTTTCAGGTCAAGACCGAGGTTAGATCCTACAAACCCATAACCGTGGAACTCATAAAAATGATTTTAGAAACTTAAATCTAACATAAAGCATGTTTATACAATTATTTAACAAAACTAGTAAACAAGTTCGGTTTACGGTTTGGAGCTATTTACGGTTAAACCGAGGCTAGTCTCTACAAATCCATAACCATGGAACTCAACAAATATGAAATACAAACTAAATTACTTAAACTTTAAGCAAGACTAGTAAGCATTAAAAGAAATATAGTATAATCAAGGACTATAATGAGTCATCCATGAAGCCTTGCCTTGTAGAGTATCACCTCACCCGACCATGGCCAGAGAAGGTGAAAGCCGAAGGTAAACAAGGGGTGCATATTATATATATGTTGTATCACAAGATTCAATTACTAAGTAACAAAACAAAATTAAAGAATGGTTCTTGTTTGATTATTAAGAAACCTTGAAGAGATGAATGTGTTCATTGTTTGGGAGAGAAAAGATGAGAATGAACAAGGTGGAAATGAAAGAGATGAGCTTGTTTATATAGGGAAAGAGTAAGGGTTTAGGTATAATGATACTTTCAAGTGTTTACATGCAAATGGGTTGGTTAATTTGGTCAAACAAGGCATAAAACAACAAAAACGAGTTGGGAACACCTGCAGGCACCACTAGGCGTCGCGCGACCCCCTGCTCTTTGGTGGCCGCGCGACGCGGTGCGCCTAGGTGTGGGGTTGGTCTCCAACTTTGGTCGTCTGGAGATTTGGGTCCCTGAAGTTCGTTTCGAGTTGTTTTGAGCATTAAAGAAGCATTTTAAAGGCCGTAAAAGGTGTGATCGTGATCCAACAAATGTGAAATGATTATGAAACATAAAATCTATCATCTTAATAATATCGAGGGGTTCGGGATACGAATCGGGTCGGTTTACAATACGAAGGCAAAAACGAATCGAATCGAAAAATGACGAATGTCACAGTATCCCCAACTTTTTGGAAATTTCGTCCCGAAATTAAAATAAACTTAAAGTAAAGAGGTAATTACTAACAAATGTTGTTTTCAGTAAAGCAGTTGTAAGAAAAATTTTTAAGAATAAGAATAACGTCATATCCTTGCAGGACTCGAAAAACGCCACAAATGAGAAACATAATAAAGGCACTTATATATAGGATGTACCAGCGGCGTATCCACCATGCCTTTATCATCTTGCATTTATACCGCTTTTCTGCTATCATTCTCGGGTCCGAGTTATCGCACACAACCACACTTACTATGGCTTCCATGCGAGGATGTCGATAATTAAGTGTGCACCCATAATTATTTATATCGTCGTTTGGTCCACATGGTCCGTCCCATCGTGTGGTTTAAAAGGCATATTTATTTTGAAATCTTAAATATTAGAAACGTACATAAATCTGTTGAATTTTACCAATATTGACAACCCAATACTAGCGATTGAAAAAATTTTGAAGTTGGCATTTAAATAAGTAGGAAAAATGGGATAAATAATTGAAATAACTAAAAATCTTACGATATAAACCCAAGTGAAAATAGCAATTCGGTTTAAACAATTATAGAAGGTCGAAATAAAAAATTTGGGTAAATAATATGAAGTGATTTTTGAAGTCAAAAGTCATCAAGATAAATGTCAATGTTAATGTCTATAAATCGAGGTACTAAATAAAATCGATAAATGAAACCTAATAATAAGGACTCTGATAAGTGGAAAGGAGAAATCCAATAAGTGAAAATGAGAAATCCGATAAGTGAGTACATGAGGTTGTGATAAACAACGATACCATTAACAATAACAACGTATAATGAGTTTCATACGTGAACAAACTTGAGGTTATAAGTATTTGAGGATATGATTGCGTGAAATACGATTAAATATTGTGAGGATAAGGTGAGTTCTTCGGGGTGACGTATACATGTATCAAACATAAAATAAACAAAAATTGATTAACTTGACAAAACAATCGATGAAAGGTGATAAAATGTGAACGCGGCTTCTATTGTGAAACCATTTACATAATCATGATTATAGTATCGGTTTCCAATAGCGCCAAAACTTGTGGACAGCCACACATAGGCCGTTGATTGAGTAAATGAAATGATGTGGAAAAATGCATAAAATTGTGTTTTGCTTGAAAGGCATAATACTCAAACATGAGGTTTCTTGAAAATGTCGTTTAATAAATGTAAACAAAATTGTTAGCGAAAATGAGGTTTTGAAAGTAGTTCTCAAATTGTTATTGAATAACTTGAATTCGGTCATGAATAATCAAAACACAAAATGAAATTTCATGTGCATAAAATTTCCATCGAAACATCTCATCAATGGAAAAGAAAATCGTAATAATAGTGAGACTCAGAGTAATGTTGAAATATGTAAATCACGTATCATATACTCTTTTGAAAATATAAAAATAAAATCGAAAATGAAGTCTCAAGTAAAGCCGTTCTATCGTTTCCAAGAAAATGTATATTGTAACATCCTACTTTCGGTTATAATAATAAAATAAATTTCGTTTATTTTATAGTGGGTCGTTATCGGTTTAAATAAATAGAATATGAGTTGGGCTAGTGTTGGGTAAATGAATATGGGTTATGGACTTGGGTTAGGAAAGAAAGAAGGAAAGACCATGGGCTTAAGCCCATGATCCATAAATATATAAACCCTTAATCACCATTTAATTTCATTTCACACATATTCCATACACCACCCAAAACACACACTTAAGCTTCTCTCTAGTTCTCTCTTTTCTCTCTAGCCGAAACCAAGAAGGAAACCGAGCACCGACCCTAGGTAATACTAGTATGATGCTTATTAACTTAAACCCGTTAGATATAATCGTGAAACTACGAGCCGACACCATTAAACCGTTTAAGTCACAAGATCCGGATGGAATTGGGTATAAACCGAACCTAAGATGAGCTTAGGGATCACCCTAGCTCAGATCTGGATCGAACGGGACGAAAAACGATGAAAAACGAGTTAAAACACGTTTTTCCGGCGAATCCGCGGTTTTCCGGTGGCTTTCCGGAAAAGTTAATACGAGGTAACAGGAATGTCAGGGAATGTTCTGACATTCCCTGACCTAACCCTAGTTCGCTATGGGAACTTAGCGAATCGGAGGGTGATTCTTTAGCTGATTCGCATAAGGAAGCCTAATGAACTAGACTTGATTCGTATCCGATTCGTTAAGGGAAAAGGGTAACGAATTACCCTTGATTCGTATTAACTAGTTCGTTAAAGGAGTTAACGAATTAGATTATCCAATTCGCTACAGGAACTTATTCGTTTAAACAACCAGTTCATTAAGGGGTTCAATTCGTTACAAGAACCAGTTCGTATGACAGCCCGATTCGTTAAGAATAATGTAATGAATTAGAAGTTTAACATAATGATAGAATGGTCCCTTAACTTAGAAAAAGAATGAATTAATAAAATTTTTCCAAGCTGACCTGCCAGCTCGACCCCAGCCAGGGGCTCTGCCCCTTGGACCCTGCTAGGGGCTGCCGCCCCTAGACCCCGCTGCCAGGGGCGCTGCCCCCCCGGACCCCCGTTCGTTGAGGGTAATAATTAAGACTAGAAAGACGATATAAGTAGTGATAGTTAATTGATACGTGTAATTGCTATACAGTTAGTCGTGCACAGCTCAAGAAAGGAATTACCATTAACGGTGAACGTAATCGACTTCAGGTGAGTTTCTAGCCCGATTCCTTGTTATGTTTTCGGGGCTGTGTGCATAGTCGATGTGATTAGTTAATACACTTATCCTAAGTGATAAGTGTATGCCATATATGTATTACGTGAAATGTATAAAAGATTTCTTGTCAGTACATGAACGATCTTCAGAATTGCATGTACTGTCAGGAAATGGTTGATGTTATATGTATGTTGTAAAATGAAGAATGAAAGATGTATGTATGAAACTTACGATTGTGTATATAGAAAAGTATGTTATAAAGGTATGGAAGAAAGGGTACCGGACCCTAATAATATCCGAGGATGGAGGGTATCGGACCCTAATAATATCCGAGGATGAAGGGTGACCGGACCCTAATAATATCCGAGGTATGTAGGGCGAAATGCTCTTTATAACGTGAGGATAGCTATGAATATGTATGGATGAATGATGAACAGGTTATGTATGAAAAGCGTACATTCGGACACGTATATGTGTATGTAAAGTAAGTTATGTGATTAACTAGAACTCACTCAGCGTAGCTGACTTTTAGTATGCACGCAGGCAAATAGGTTGAGACAGCTCGCTTGATTGAAGACACATGACATGGAATCGAAGATACTGGCATCTCGAAGAAATGTTGTGATGTTTTAAAGACTATGTTTTATTTAATTGACTATGAATGTTTTATAAGACAAGATTTGAAGGTTATTTAACATATTATGGTTGAAGTTTTAATGTTCCGCGAATGTTTTAATTAACTCTGATATTTAGAACTGCGTTTATGAGTAAATCCAACACCAAAGTAGGGCTACCGGTAACGGGGCCTTACATATATAATAACAAAGCATTGCGGTAACACGTAGTTAGAGAAACATCTAAATTGCTATCAAATGTAAATCTTGTAAGTTAGATTGTTAAAGGGTTTTTGCATACGTAAAGCTGTCGTGATGATAATAAATCATGAAAGAAATGATGCTTGTGATAATAAGAAGTAAAAATTCGCATAAATCGTTATCGAAGAAAATTCATGTTACAATATCTAGTGTATGAAGCATTTATGAGTGTGTCCCAAAAAGTATTTGTAAAGCCATGATCATTTAGTTTATGTAAAATAATGAAATTTGTTATTTGTTATTGAATAAAACTCGAATTCAACATTCAAAATGAAACCTCATATTTATAAAGTTATTATGGGATTATCACCTTAGGTGACAATATTTATAATCTTGAAAAAACATATATAATTGTTTAATAATCATTGAAACAGATTCTCATAATAAAATTTTGAGTGAGTATAGTTGTCATGACAATATTATATTCTACAAAGATGATTTATAAAATATGAGCGTAATACGTAAATCGTTATTCTTGAAAGAGTTTTAAATTTAAAAATGAATATTGAGCACATGAGGGTGTTATAAATACACTAGTTGTACATATTTATATAAAAAAATTTAAGGGAAAAATGAAGCTTGTGTGTGTATGGAGAGGTTTTAGGCTTCGAATGGTGAATGGTTTGGAAATTTGGTGAAGAGTGAGTGTGTTTCTGTCACAACCCAACCTACGGCGTAAATGTTGGGGCGTGAACTGATTATCACAGCTCATAAGGTTACTATCATGAAATTATAAAGCGACAATATCTAATTAATTTATTTATTATCAAACAACATTCATATACAACAAAATAAAGAAAATTACAAATAAAAAACCAACTATTCTTGTATATGTTTTATCCTAAATCATCTCTATGTGAGCTTCAGTTCGATAAGCACTCCAAAATCTATACCCTGCAAATGTGTACAAAATATATGTTTGTCAACAACACATGTTGAGTGAGTAGATCACCAGTTTTGACACAAACAAAAATGGTAATAATATATAATGATATAAGTGAATAAAAATAGGCAAACTGTTATCTGTGGGTATAAACAATTAAACCATAGCACATACATAAACAATCAACTATAAAGAAAGGGCTAAACCGTTGCCATGCGAATGTGCATTAGTTACCAAAAATGAGGTGTCGGTGAAACCATTGCCAATGCGATCGGGCTCCGGCCACTACGACGGTCGTATGATCATACTATAATGAGATTATGTTGGACCTCTCCGAATGCGATTCAAGTAAGCAAGTAAGCAAATAGCAAGTGACAGACAATCATTCAATTGATACACAACACAAAGATCACAGCTTGCGTTTAAGAAATAATAAGATAAATAATATGATAAGTGGTACGCAAGTGTCCCCAAAACATTTGAAAACAAGTAAAATAGGGGAGTGATTACTCACCTGATTAAATGAACGAAGTAAACGTGAGGATGAGAGCTGTTAAACCCCTTCGGGATTCACCGACAAGGATTCCTAGTTAAATATAATAATACAAATTAATAATGAGACAATGTGTATAATAAATTAAAGTTTCGATGTGATTGAGTTACGTTTGAGATTAGGATGTTTATTAATTGAACGATGGGTTTCTGTTGTTATTATTATTGCGAAATCAACATTATTATTCACCATTTATCTATAAGATTATTAGCTTTATTATTTATAAAATACCACTAATATACAAATTAAATAAAATGATTTGATTAAAAATTTATTTGACTTAATATGAATATATAATAATATAAATAAATAATTACAACATAAACGTTTTTAAGTAAATAATTATAACAGTAATATTTGAATCAACATGCATTTTGAATCGTTAGCGAAAATCTAATGAAAACAATTTGATGACAATTATAATAATAATATATTTATATTTATATAACATAAATATAGGCAATTTGTAAAGGCATTCAACAACGAGAAAACACCAAGATTGATGTAGGGTTTTAATAAATTAATGATCATTTATTATTATTAATAATATGCTTATATATATACACACACACACATACACGAAAACTTATACGCGAGATTGATTCACGAGAACGTTGTCTTTAAAAGTGTCGGTTTTATAAAATAAAGTTTATTTGATGTCTAATATTAATTAAAATAATATTATAAACCATTTAATATATTTAAAATAACCAAATAAAAATAAAGAAGCAAAAAGAGGCTGGCCAGGCTCGAACCTGAGCAGATGGCCGGCTCACCAAACATGGACACACCTCTAGCCAACTGAACTAAGTGGTTAGATGTTTATAAACTGAAAATAAATCCTTAAATACGTATTGACAAAAACCCCATATATTTATAAACCCTAGATCTCGCAATTGGATAAACGGATTGTTGTTAGTTCAATTAATGTTAGGGTTAAGGATCTGCGATTAAAAATGAACTATATGCATATGCAAATTACCAGTTTTCGTTATGGAATGATGATCAACAGAGGACGGGAAGCGGACGGCCAAACGAACTCTTGTTCGTCGAGTTGCAGAATGTTACAGATCAATTAAGCATAGGGTTAGGTTAGGTTCGCCATGTTTCGTTGAAGGTCTACACAAGTTTAATTGAAGTATAATGGAGTCTATATGGTATCTTGTATATAGGTATATTGACGGGTTACTTGATTTGTTAATACGAATATTATTGATCGGCTTACCTAAATAAAGAGTGTCGGTTAGGCCTTAATAGGCAAGATTGACAACTTTTTGATTTGATTTCCAAGTTTACGGCGTGAATTGTGGTCCAAGAATGATAAACGGGTCTCGGTTACTCAATACGGGTTACGGGTTGCTGGTAAATGGGTCAGGTGGATCAAATCAATAATAATAATAATATATTTTTACACTTTAGTCCTTGGAGAATGAAAGTGGGAACATAATAGGGTAATAGTTTTAGTTTGGGTTAAAATTGCCATAGCGTAAAAGAGATATATATTTTAAATAAGTAAATAAAAAATATAATAATAAGTAACTCGATAAGCGCGATAATTTTTATTGATAAAATTTCCCGAACGTATAAGCAGGTTGGGTAACGAGTATTAAAATAATGATATAAAAAATCCGAATTGTTACAGTCTCCCCTACTTTAGGGAATTTCATCCCGAAATTAAAGGATAGTATAACAAAACCATTAAGTTTTGAGGAAAGGCAAATTTGAAAATATAATAAAAAAATTTATCATGACACAGAACTTTGAGTGGTTCAAACAACGCTTCAAATGAAAATCCGATAAGAGCACTTATATATAGGATGTACCAGCGGCGTATCCACCATGTCCTTATCATCTTCACATTTGTACCATTATCCCAACTGCTTTCGATTCTATATTATGACACACAATTGCACACATTATGATTTCCATGCGAGGACTTCGTTAATTATGTAGGCCTCCATAATTACTTAGGTCGTCGGATGGTCCACATAACTCGTCCCATCGTGTGGGTTACAAAACATTTTAAAGACATGACTTTTAGAGGAAACAATAATCTTAATATGTTTTGGTTATGAATAGAAGATATTCATGGCGTAAAATATTGCTAAAAATGAATTAAACTCTTGAGTTGATTTATTAAAATGTTAAAGTTTCTAAAACGTCGTTCGATAAAAGTTATAAATCTTGTAAGTTTGAAAATGAAAGGATTCCTTAGGGCTGGGAGTGAATCGAGTCGGGATGAATGAGGTCAAGAGATAAAATAGGAGTACAATATTATAGGAAGTTGTATTTTGCAAAAAAAAATTAGATTTTATTGCATGATCATTGTCACTTAATATTGATAAGCTATTAATATTAAAATTGTTTAAATCCAAAAATCGAATAAAGATTTTTTATAATGAACGATTGAGAAAAATAAAACAAAATATGTTTATATAAAAATGAAAAAAACATCTTCTTTGATAAACTTAGTTATGATTTATTTGATTTTTGATTTGAAATAACTTGATTAATTGGATCCATAAAAATTTAGATAATTGAAGTTGATTAAATTGAGATATTTTGATTAGGTTGCAAAGTAGGGTTTAATAAAATGAGTTTGGGAATTTTGAGCTCGATGAGCATGATTGAATTTAAAACACACATGGCGTCGGTGACTAGGTTTTCCATAGTTGTAGCAAATAAGGTAGCAGAGTTTATAATTTGAGTAAATGTCGTAGCATAGGTTTTTGAATTAGACGACATAGACCGTTGCAGAACGTCTTGTGATACGAGGCAAGTGATTACATTGGGTGTAAAGTGATGTGTAGTAAAACACACTTACTTTCCTTATGATTTTATCATGGTTTTTATGCTTAATTGTTTATTTTATGAAAGTATTGGGGGTTAAGTGAAATAATTTACAAAGTTTAAATGTTAATTGTAGGTTTATGAAAGATGGTGAAAAAAGAGTTAAGTTGGAAGACTCTAGGGGCTTAATTGGTCAACTTTCAATACTACAACTCAAGGCCCGACCCAAGCCCACAATTTAGAGCCTTTCATGCCTTATTATATTAATTAAAAGAAAAAAATAAAAAAACCCTAACTCCTTACACATCTCGCGATCGGAACAGGAGAAACAAAGGAAATAAATTGGTCGGCTAGGAGGTGGTGAGTTTGTTTTGTTTGTTTTAAGGATACAAGGCCATTTGATTTGTGTGTGGCTGAAATTAAATCTCACGAAACATTCATCAACAAATCAAGAGAAATCTAAAAAACCCTTTTGGGGGTTTATATCCGATCGGGACAACAAGTGGAAGAAAGAAAATAATTTTTCTAAGTATTGTAAAATCAAGTGTTGATTGGGACAGCCAAGGAGGACATCGGGGAAGCAGCTAAAGGTCTTATAAAAATTCATAATCTCAGCCATATAACCCTAAGTAATCATCTTTAAACTTTGGTTATTGTTCAAGAACCCTAACTTTGTTAAATCGG